>NC_079502.1:74130695-74434850 GCF_030052815.1 Hevea brasiliensis | reverse complement strand
TATAACATTTACTTTGTTTATATAGCACTAATCTTTTCTTACTATCGTTCCGTCTAATATTTCGATCCATGTTCCCTTTTTGAATGACCATTATGGTTGTATTAGAATTACTTATCTAATCATGGATCCTTTGACCATTCTAGTCAACAATCTTACTCACATTCGTAACATTTTTGTTATATCTGAACCAATTGTTCAAAATTTTTTTTCTTTCACAACTCTTTTTATCTATTAATATTCTTTAGCTTACTTCCTTTTGTGCTAAACTATAACCTTTCGATATTCTAACTTTTGAGTTTTACATCCCTAAGTAGGATTTTCAAATTTATTTCTAACAATAAAATTCTGTCCTGGCATAATTATACCAAAACAGATGCCGTTGGCAACTATTCTCATTGTGACACCCCTTACCCGACTACAGTGTAGCCGAGCAAGTTATGCCACTCAGTGTGCCGAGCACTCTATTTTATCTTAATTCGTTTTTTATTCCTCCTTTTGAATATAACTTGTGAAATATAATTTATTTAAGCCATTTATCGAAATTATTATTTATTTGAGGTTCCGAAAATTTTAAAGAAAATCCGAGAATGCATTAAAAATGGAGAAAACCGTTCTTCGGAACCTGTTAAAAACACTTCCAAATAATTTCCAAGCAATCCCAACTTCAATTTATCAACAAAATCTCAGTATCAAAATCTCAGTATCAAAATCTCAGTATCAAAATCTCAGTATCAAAATCTCAACAACATTTCAATTCCAGTTCTCAATCATCCATCACATGTGATGATCACATATAAATCACAAGTAAACATTTACTTTTCCATTCACAAGTACAATTTTCATAATTTACATAAATATCAATATACATTACACAAGTTTAATCACATAGGAGAAAAATAAAGTTAAGTTACAAAATGTCAAAATGACACCTAATGTCCTACCAATGCACTGCAGAAGTTGAGGTGACACGGACACTATGCAGGACTGCAGGATGGACTCACCCAGTCTGCGGTCTACTGGGCTCACGATCTGTATCTCCAGTACCTACGCGTTGCAAAAGCGACGCGCTAAGCATAAAGCTTAGTGGTGCAAATAATAAAATAGAAAGAAATAATATGTAAATAAAAATCATAATTTCTTAGCCATTGTGTTCATAAGAACTGAATAATTATTAATTTATTGTTTAGTCGAGGGCTAATCTTGTTTTATGATATTAACTTCTTCATGACTTTTAAGTTTCTTTGTATTCTATCGTAATCATTCCTAATATTTAGTTTTCGTATTTTCTTTAACAATCAGTTCTATTACAGTTATACTTTTTCATGCCCAAGTAACCTATACAAATTGACCGGACTGGATAAACGGGTAAACTGGCACTGGGTACCAGGTACCTCGGGCCGTCACACCATCGGTCACAATGTGTCTCCCGGTGTGCAAACAGAATGGCTAATAAGCCATATAAGCAATAAGGCATAAAGCCAAGTAAAACATCTTAATCAGTATAGCCATAGGCTATCACATCACAGAATGGCAATGAAGCCATATATCATACGCAGTACTACTATCAGAACCCTATTGGCATGCCAACCTATCCAAACCAATCACATTAGGCCTACTAGGGCATTTGATACTTTTGAATTCTTCAATTTTTTTTTGAATTTCAAGTTTTTATGTCACTATTCACTTCAATAGTCAACAAAAAGTTGAATTTTGCATAGAACATAGGTGCATTGGTTTTAACACTCCCAATGTACCCCATTTTGCATTTAAAACTTGTTAATTTTGGTCACTTTCTTAAAGCTTAGGTCATTTTGGCAAAATTGCCAATTTTTTGTTTTGGTGTCACTATTCACCTTATTGGTCAACAAAAATGTTGACTTTTGGATAGAAAATATGTACATTGACTTTGGCACTCCCAATATACCACATTTGGCATTCAAAACTTGTTGGCATTAAGTGTTAATACCATTTCTAAGTTTAACCCAACACAAGCAGAATTTTCAGTTTTGGTGAGTCAACTTCACTGTTCCATTGGACACTGTTACTGTTGGAATTTGAAAAAATGTAAAACATGAAAGTTGTTCCTTATTTTGTCTAGTTGAATTTCCATTTTTGAATCACTCCATTTGGAGTTTTGTAGCTCCAGATATGGCCCAAAAACCCAAGCTGTCCGGATGTTCATTCTGCAGAAAATTACCATATCTACAGTGCATGAACAGTGACTGGAACCACTTGTTTGGATGGGTTCTGGCCATAATTTGGGGTAGGTTCCTTCATGAAAGTTGTTTTTCTATGTTGTAACTTGTTGCTGTAAAACTTTCAGGTTAATTGACCAAATCTACAGTCAGTTATGGCCAAATGAACAGTTACTATTCATTTGGTCAATTCTGCAGAGGCAGTTTTAGGGTTCCGGATTGGGGTCAAGTTTTGGTCCTCTTGCTTTGGTCTTTTGGGCATGGTTTCTTCAGCAAAAATGTGCCATTATAAGCCTAGTTTCATGTCCAATTGGCCAAACTTCAATTGGACTAACACAGCCCAAGTTATGGCAGTGCAAAGGGACTGAATTTTCAGTCCTATCTTTCTTAATCTAGGGCGATTTCACTTTCACTTTACCCTACCATTTTTCAGTTCTAATTATGGTCAACATATCCAAAATGGTCACTTATTGACCATTAGAGTGTTCTTTAATAGGTTGGTCAGCCAAGTCACTTTTTCATGCCTCAAAACCCTAGTGTCCAAGGTAATTTACCCATAAACCTCCTTTAGCACCCTAGTTAAACATCTAGGTAATTATATAACTTAAATACAATCTCCAACTCATGCTAAGTCCATTAAAAACATTCAAAACACTCCCTTATTGGTTCTTCTTAGGGCTGCCGAAATTGAAGTGTTCATACCCATAGGTTTTTTGTTCATTTAAACTACAAATCTTACTAAGTTCAAGTCCAAAATCATGGAATTAAAGAGTTTAATGGGTATAAGTGCACTAACCTTGTTTGGGCAGAATTTCCAAAGCCCTAAACCTCACTTTTCTTCCTTTCCTTGGCTGCCAAAAGCTTCTCCAAGTGATATGGTCAAGGTTTAATGAAAGGGGTTAGGGTTTAGTGGTGGAAACTCATGGGAAATGGAGGTAATGAAAGAAAATTTTCATGGAGGGAGGAAGAAGAGAGGATCACATTTTTAAGGAAGAAGAAGAAGAAGAAAGCAGCTGGTTTTTTAATTGTTTAGGTCTTCTTTTATCTCTTTATTAGTTAGTCAAATAATGGCTAAATTTTGATTGGTCATAGTTTTTCTTAATGACATCATAATTCCCATTTACTTACTTTTCTTCTTACTTTTGTTTTCTTATTTTCATTTATCATTTTCAATAAATTTTTCATCAACATTAATTCATATTTTATGTCATATTAATTATTTACTCAACTGGACAAGTCGGCCAAAAATCACCTCTGAAGGCGAAATGACCAAAATGCCCTCCGTTTGGCTTAACGGGTCAAAATTGTCTGTACCGATTGAAAATTTTTTCTAGGTATTTTCTTGGCATTCTAATGCCACAGGAACCTCAGTAACCCTTCTCTGGAGTCCCAAAAATTATTTTACAATTTTTCCCCCTAGTCTAGGGCTCCTCGTTGCGAGAACCGCAACTTCCCTCTGGTTACCCATCGCTAGGGCACCGGCTCGTTTAACTTGGTTGTATTTTATTTCTAAAATTTTTTCTAAATTTTTCTTATTAATATTTGAGTTAATTATGGTTCCTGACTTTAGTTTAAATATTTTTCCGGACGTTCTAGCTGTCCGGACCGACACCGGTCACCGGAACAGTAGAATGTACGGAGTTGCTACGGGGAGGGTGTTACAACTCTTCCCCTCTAATTTAAATTTCGTCCTCGAAATTTACCTGACTTAAGTAATCGAGGAGTTGCTACCTCCTTGTTTCTTCACTTCCTTGTATCGCCTCATCAGTGTCTGGGTTTGGCTCTTCCTGAGCTTCCATAGCATATACTTGTGGTGCCACCCTGACTTCGGGCTTTTCAACTGTCTCAGAAACAATCTTCTGTGTAATGTCAGCCGTTTCTGCTCTACCCGATCTTTTACCCCTTTGAACTATAGGGGAAGGTCTATCAACTTGTACCGGAGCAATTGAACCACTCCTCTGAGGGCAATCTCTTATGAAATGATCCGTAGCCCCACATTTGAAACACTCTCCAGTTAACAGTCGACACTCCCCTCTGTGTCTTCTACCACAATGCATACATTCAGCCTTTGTGGTTGATCCCCTTGTTATTGTGCCCGGGGAACTAGCTATAGATATTCCAATCTGGCTTCTGTGGCCCTGTGTCTGATCTTGTGAACTAGAACCCTTAAACTTCTTACTATCAGTTGGTATACTTGGTATCACAGGCCCCTCTTCTGCTGTCTCTCCCTTCTGGTCTGCTCACTGATTCTTACCTTTTCAACCTTTATTGCAGCTTCCACTAGCTTGGTAAATTCTGTGATTCCCAAGGCAGTGAGCTGGATCTTGATGTTGTCATTTAGTCCCTCTTCAAATCTCTTGCACCTTTCGGCTTCATTAGGGACTATCTCCCTTCCATAGCGGCTCAATCTTACGAATTCCTTCTCATATTCGGCCACTGACAACTGTCTCTGCCTCAGGTTAATAAACTCTCTTCTTCTCTCTTCTAGGTATACATTACCCACATATTTCTTCTTAAATTCTGAAAGAAAGAAGTCCCAAGTTCTGACTTCTATTGCACTTCACTGGACACAGTGTCCCACCATTCGTAGGCATCGTCTTGTAACAAGGATACAGCAGCTTCTAAGTTTTGCTCTGGGGTGCAGTGGAGTTGTTTTAAGACTCTGCCTGTTCTGTTCAACCAATTCTCGGCTGCAATAGAGTCATCTTCTCTCTTGCCATAGAAGTCCACAGCTCCAAACTTCCTTAGCCTTTCCAGGTGTGATTTCTGCTGTGGAGCTGGTGGTGGTGGTGGTGCTGGCATTACTCCGGCCATTTGTCTAAAGAAATCGGCCATTTGCTGAAACATGGCCTGTGGAGGCTGAGCTGGCTCTGCTTGAGCTGGCGGAGCAGATTCTCTCATGCTCCCAGTCTCAGCTGCTGCTGGTGGAGCATGACTCTCCACTTCCTCCTCGACTGCTCTCTCAGATGAAGGATCCATATCCTATTCAAAATAAGAAAGATAAACAGATCTGCATTAGTGTCACCTCGACTCTTACAAATGCAATGCATGGTATGGACTCAATCTAGGCCCAGAAACGCCTAAACCGTGCTCTGATACCACTAAATGTGACACCCCTTACCCAACTACAGCGTAGCCGAGCAAGTTATGCCACTCAGTGTGCCGAGCACTCTATTTTATCTTAATTCGTTTTTTATTCCTCCTTTTGAATATAACTTGTGAAATATAATTTATTTAAGCCATTTATCGAAATTATTATTTATTTGAGGTTCCGAAAATTTTAAAGAAAATCCGGCGGAGTACCGGCTAAAAATGGAGAAAACCGTTCTTCGGAACCTGTTAAAAACACTTCTAAATAATTTCCAAGCAATCCCAACTTCAATTTATCAACAAAATCTCAGTATCAAAATCTCAACAACATTTCAATTCCAGTTCTCAATCATCCATCACATGTGATGATCACATATAAATCACAAGTAAACATTTACTTTTTCATTCACAAGTACAATTTTCATAATTTACATAAACATCAATATACATTACACAAGTTTAATCACATAGGAGAAAAACAAAGTTAAGTTACAAAATGTCAAAATGACATCTAATGTCCTACCAATGCACTACAGAAGTTGAGGTGACACGGACACTATGCAGGACTGCAGGATGGACTCACCCAGTCTGCGGTCTACTGGGCTCACGATCTGTATCTCCAGTACCTACGCGTTGCAAAAGCGACGCACTAAGCATAAAGCTTAGTGGTGCAAATAATAAAATAGAAAGAAATAATATGCAAATAAAAATCATAATTTCTTAGCCATTGTTTTCATAAGAACTGAATAATTATTAACTTATTATTTAGTCGAGGGCTAATCTTGTTTTATGATATTAACTTCTTCATGACTTTTAAGTTTCTTTGTATTCTATCGTAATCATTCCTGATATTTAGTTTTCGTATTTTCTTTAACAATCAGTTCAATTACAGTTATACTTTTTCATGCCCAAGTAACCTATACAAATTGACCGGACTAGATAAACGGGTAAACTAGTACTGGGTACCAGGTACCTCGGGCCGTCACACCATCGGTCACAATGTGTCTCCCGGTGTGCAAACAGAATGGCTAATAAGCCATATAAGCAATAAGGCATAAAGCCAAGTAAAACATCATAATCAGTATAGCCATAGGCTATCACATCACATAATGGCAATGAAGCCATATATCATACGCAGTATTGCTATCAGAACCCTATTGGCATGCCAACCTATCCAAACCAATCACATTAGGCCTACTAAGGCATTTGATACTTTTGAAATCTTCAATTTTTTTTTGAATTTCAAGTTTTTATGTCACTATTCACTTCAATAGTCAACAAAAAGTTGACTTTTGCATAGAACATAGGTGCATTGGTTTTAACACTCCCAATGTACCCTATTTTGCATTTAAAACTTGTTAGTTTTGGTCACTTTCTCAAAGCTTAGGTCATTTTGGCAAAATTGCCAATTTTTGGTTTTGGTGTCATTATTCACCTTATTGGTCAATAAAAATGTTGACTTTTGGATAGAAAATATGTACATTGACTTTGGCACTCCCAATATACCACATTTGGCATTCAAAACTTGTTGGCATTAAGTGTTAATACCATTTCTAAGTTTAACCCAACACAAGCAGAATTTTCAGTTTTGGTGAGTCAACTTCACTGTTCCATTGGACACTGTTACTGTTGGAATTTGAAAAAATGTAAAACATGAAAGTTGTTCCTTATTTTGTCTAGTTGAATTTCCTTTTTTGAATCACTCCATTTGGAGTTTTGTAGCTCCAGATATGGCCCAAAAACCCAAGTTGTCCGGATGTGCATTCTGCAGAAAATTACCATATCTACAGTGCATGAACAGTGACTGGAACCACTTGTTTGGATGGGTTCTGGCCATAATTTGGGGTAGGTTCCTTCATGAAAGTTGTTTGTCTATGTATTAACTTGTTGCTGTAAAACTTTCAGGTCAATTGACCAAATCTACAGTGAGTTATGGCCAAATGAACAGTTACTATTCATTTGGTCAATTCTGCAGAGGCAGTTTCAGGGTTCCGGATTGGGGCCAAGTTTTGGTCCTCTTGCTTTGGTCTTTTGGGCATGGTTTCTTC
The DNA here is from genome assembly GCF_030052815.1 of Hevea brasiliensis. Classification (NCBI taxonomy): domain Eukaryota; kingdom Viridiplantae; phylum Streptophyta; class Magnoliopsida; order Malpighiales; family Euphorbiaceae; genus Hevea; species Hevea brasiliensis. The sequence goes on along the minus strand of NC_079502.1, from coordinate 74,427,517 downwards.
AGCAAAAATGTGTCATTATAAGCCTAGTTTCATGTCCAATTGGCCAAACTTCAATTGGACTAACACAGCCCAAATTATGGCAGTGCAAAGGGACTGAATTTTCAGTCCCTATGCGACTGTCCTAGGGCAGATTTCACTTTGACTTTACCCTACCATTTTTCAGTTCTAATTATGGTCAACATATCCAAAATGGTCACTTATTGACCATTAGAGTGTTCTTTAATAGGTTGGTCAGCCAAGTCACTTTTTCATGCCTCAAAACCCTAGTGTCCAAGGCAATTTACCCATAAACCTCCTTTAGCACCCTAGTTAAATATCTAGGTAATTATATAACTTAAATACAATCTCCAACTCATGCTAAGTCCATTAAAAACATTCAAAAAACTCCCTTATTGGTTCTTCTTAGGGCTGCCGAAATTGAAGTGTTCATACCCATAGGTTTTTTTGTTCATTTAATCTACAAATCTTACTAAGTTCAAGTCCAAAATCATGGAATTAAAGAGTTTAATGGGTATAAGTGCACTAACCTTGTTTGGGCAGAATTTCCAAAGCCCTAAACCTCACTTTTCTTCCTTTCCTTGGCTGCCAAAAGCTTCTCCAAGTGATATGGTCAAGGTTTAATGAAAGGGGTTAGGGTTTAGTGGTGGAAACTCATGGGAAATGGAGGTAATGAAAGAAAATTTTCATGGAGGGAGGAAGAAGAGAGGATCACGTTTTTAAGGAAGAAGAAGAAGAAGAAAGCAGCTGGTTTTTTAATTGTTTAGGTCTTCTTTTATCTCTTTATTAGTTAGTCAAATAATGGCTAAATTTTGATTGGTCATAGTTTTTCTTAATGACATCATAATTCCCATTTACTTACTTTTCTTCTTACTTTTGTTTTCTTATTTTCATTTCTCATTTTTAATAAATTTTTCATCAGCATTAATTCATATTTTATGTCATATTAATTATTTACTCAACTGGACAAGTCGGCCAAAAATCACCTCTGAAGGCGAAATGACCAAAATGCCCTCCGTTTGGCTTAACGGGTCAAAATTGTCTATACCGATTGAAAAATTTTTCTAGGTATTTTGTTGGCATTATAATGCCATGGGAACCTCAGTAACCCTTCTCTGGAGTCTCAAAAATTATTTTACAATTTTTCCCCCGAGTCTAGGGCTCCTCGTTGCGAGAACCGCAACTTCCCTCTGGTTACCCATCGCTAGGGCACCGGCTCGTTTAACTTGGTTGTATTTTATTTCTAAAATTTTTTCTAAATTTTTCTTATTAATATTTGAGTTAATTATGGTTCCTGACTTTAGTTTAAATATTTTTCCGGATGTTCTAGCTATCCGAACCGACACTGGTCACTGGAACAGTTGAATGTACGGAGTTGCTACGGGAAGGGTGTTACACTCATCTTGGTGTACTATCGAGTAATACGTAGCTCTGCACAATAATCTCAAGTCAGTACTAAAATATGTAGCTTACAATATAAACATCAAGAACATTACATAGTTACTACGATACATTCCAATAGATTAAATTTTCCTATATTTTATCCTTTTCGAATTTACTGATATTCAAATCTTATTCTGATTACAATATCCATTGGCAATTACTAACTGTAACATCTTTGTCCTCATCTAGAGCAATTCCATTACTGTATCTTACTTTTAGATAACTAAATTTTTTTTTTTTATATGAGGGACAGTAGGAAGGCAAACAATACTAGCACTAACATAAAAGTATGTAGAACCCAGGTCAAACAATACATATATATATATCTTAGTTACTAATCGAGAAAGTACCAACAACAATTTCAAAAGTCTCAGCCTCTTCTCTCTGTCTCATTGCATAGACTCTGACCGGAGCACTGCCTTGCTCTGACTGATTCACTGTGCCTTGGTTTCTTGGACTACCTTTACCCCTGCCTCAACCTCTGCTAGGTGATTGTGAACCTTTGGTGACATGATTCTGAACTGACCCTTTAGCAGTAGTAGGAGGTGGCCTAACTCTACGGGCACTGGTGCAGTCCTTGGCAAAGTGTCCTGTGTCTCCACAGTTATAACAGGCTCCTATGGCCTTGTAGCATACCCCACCATGATTTCTACCACAAGTTTCACATTGGCGAGGAGGGTAGGAACTTCTAGTTGTTCGACGACTGGACCTTGGTGGTTTGTAACACCCCTATGTTCGGTAGTGCGTTCTACTGTTCTGGTGACCAGTGTCTATTCGAACAGCTAGAATGTCTAGAACTACAATTAAATATTGATGAGGAGGCATAAAATAATGAAATACAAGAAAAGAAAATACAAGAAAAATAAAGGAAAAATAATAGCAATGAAATGTAACCAAGTTAAACGAGCCGAGAACCCTAGCAATGGGTGACCGCACTGGGAAGTTGCGGCATGGACCGTTGATTAGCCCTGGACCACGAGGAACCCTGGAAAATATTTTTAAGACTTAAATAGACATTTATTGAAGTATAAATATCATTAGAAATATCAAAGAAAAATTAATTAATTAATACAAAGAAAAATGAGAAATTGAGAAAATAACAAAACTCGGTGTTACCGAAAAATCGGGAATGCAACCCGAACAGGGGCATTGTTGTCATTTGACACCCTGACTTGTCTTTTGACCTAAATATCCATTAAAAATACATGATATTACGTTTGGAAAATGTCATGAAAAATTAAATTGGTGGTACCTAATTCAAATAGCAAAAGATAGGAGCTTAATATGAGAAATTGGAAATTTAAGAATAAACAAATATTACATCTTCACTTAGTGGTTCACTAACTCCATAAAGTGGACACTTAATCACCATGTGGACAGCAAAAACTCACCTTCTTCAACCTCCCAAAAATCAGCTGAAATGCTCCTAAAGAAATTCCTCCATGGCCGTCCATGGCCAAGCTCCATTCTCCCATGATCCAAGCCATTTTTCCACTTGATTTCTTCACTAAAGTTGTTCTACACAACTTGGGCAGTACATTGGCAGCAAGAAGATCAAGATTTGGTGAGGTTTTGAAGAGTTTCAAAAGTGGTAAGTATGTGTTTTTGATTATTGTTTCGTTAAACCTTGAAGGGATGTTATGGGTAGTTGAATTGTGGAAGGATTTTTGAAGTTTAATGAGTTAAGGGAGAGGTACATTTTTGGCAGCCATGGAACTTCAATAAGAGTAGTTTATCCTTGCATGTAAATGGTAGATTAAAGTATTGATGTAAGTATTTATGTGTGTAGGAATAAATTGGATAATATATACTAGATGTATGTGATAGTACACTTGATTTTGGAAGCTTGGAAGTTAATTAAAAGGGATATACCATTCGAAAAACTTGAAGTGTGGACCAAAATATGTTATTTCATGGTTTGGTTTATGGAATTATATTGTTGAATTATGGTGCTTGTTATGGCAGCTTGTATATGTGTATAAAGGTTTGAGTTTGAACATGTAAATGAGCTTGTCATGTGATTAAATTGTTTGTAATTTGAACTTGGAAAATTCTGGACTATAATGTGCTTATTGAGTGTCGTTATAAGCTACCAAAATGACCAAAAATGAGTTGCTAAAAGTGTTTTTGTTATGGTACAAACCAGAAATGATATGAAGGAAATAACTTGGTAAGCATAGGATGTGTAATTGATGAGTGATGAACAATGTACAATAGGGCAGTGTATGTTTTGGCTTAGAACCTTAAGTGTGTGACTCCAATTGGTATGAGACCAATTGGACGTGAAACTAGGCACAAAAAGTGCCAACTTTCATGAAGGAAGCTTACCAAAATTCTGCTTGGAAGGTGACTTGAAAAATGACCAAATCCGGATTAGTGCTTTGAAAACCTGAAAATTGACCATTTGGACAACAGTTAGTTTGTTGGCCATAACTCACTTAAAACAGGTCCAGTTGACCTGAAATTTTTACCATGAATAGTTAAGACATATATCTACAACTCTTATGATGACACCAACACCCAGACATGACCATAAGCAAGTCAAATAGCTTGAACAAATTTAGGTCCAAAAACTGGCTGAACCAAAAGTGACCTAAAAATGACCTAAAGCTACCATTTTGATACATTATGTCCAGCATTGGTAGATTGACCATAACTTAGTCTACACAACTCAGAATGACCTGTAATTTTGCCCCGCGTGCAATAAGACATAGACCTACAAGTTTGTAGTTTGGACCGAAACCCGAAAACCAAGGGAACTAGGTCATTCGGCTAGGTCAAATTAGTATACCAAAATCTGACAAATTGCAATAAAATACACTATATATGAAAATGAATTGGGTAACATGTACCAACACTAAAAGGCCATAAAATGTGACATTTTGGTAACATTAAAACCTAATTCACCTAGAGTGCATCGAGGGTCAACATTTTAGGTTGACTAAAGGAAATAATAGAATTCAATAAATTAAGTATTAAGCCTTATTGTTAGAAATTATTTTATATCTCCTCACTAACGTTTAAGTATAATTCCAGGCATTCTAGCTGTCCGGACAGACACTGATCATCGGAACAGTAGAACTCACTACCGAGTATAGAGGTGTTACACAAATTCTGTTCAAAACTTGACAAAATTACTATTCCAATTCGGCTGACCATACATTGAACCCAAAAAAATGACCAAATGAACTGTACACATTCATTTGGCCATAACTCCCTTTAGATAGGTCCAAATAACATGAATTTTATGTTAGTAGTATGCCCTAGAATATATCATTTAGTATGTATCTTGTACATATTTTTATTAATAAAAGGCATTTCCACTTTTCCGTTTACATAAGATATTTATGTGTAATAGAAAAGGTCCATAGATATTTTGTTAGAAATTATATTCTTAAGTTGTTAAGAATATGAGTGAGTATTTCTAGTACAAAGTATCATAAATAGGTTCACAATCGAGGATACTTCATAATAAGGACATGACTTATCCAAAAAGATTATATTCATGTTTGTTCCCAAGTTATTTATATAAGATATAAATAAGATGGAATGGTGAGTCTCATGCCATATGACAAACACAATAGGCACTTATACATGATAAGTAGGCTGAACCAGTGACACTTATGACAAGCACATGGAGTTTACTCTTGACAATGTTTTATCATAAATCATATCATTGCATATAATCTTTAGACTTGAGATAGCACAGTTATCTTGTATATAGGTAGTTTGAGTTTGATACTGCTTTCATACTTTTACTGTGTATGGGTATATGGGCATGTGTTGGCTCCTACAAGTTATATATGGAGGTAGGTGTTAATAAAGATGGAATCTGTTCCTCTAAGTAAATAGAGATAAAATCCTATGTTCATTTAATTGTTCTTGATGTTTCAAGTTCCTGGTCAGGACAGATAGATTTAATCAGAAAAGAGTTTTTGATGAGGAAATCTTTTTAATCAAGAACTGGAATTAAAAGAGAACATAATATTCATAGCAAATGGAGTTTGACATAATCCATGACTCCAGCTTGAGTTGGGATTTTGTAACAGAGAGATTCTAGTGCATGGTAACATATGATTATAGGTTCATTTAAGGTAAACCTTATTACTAATTAGGTGGCCATGGCATGCTATGCTAGGTGTTAACCATGGTCTATGAGGTGCATAAAATGATTTAGAGAAATCATTTATGATAAGAAAGAGTTCTGATGATATTAAGAGTTGATATCATATGTCATTGCCAATTAGTGATGAGCCTAGTAAGTCACATATATACATAAGTTATCACCTAATTAAATATGATTTAATTAATTAATTAAAGAGTTTAATTGATTAATTAAATAGGTTTGGTTTGCAATTAGATTGCAAAGTCCCTAGCATGACTTGAAACCAAATCTAGGTTATTGAATGTACAATATAAGTTAAATTTATATTTAAAGTGTTTAAATATAAATTTAATTAATGAAAAATTAATTAATAAAGATTAATTAATTAATTTATATTTGATATAAATTGATTAGAAGAGGAGAAATAATTATTTTGGGTTGAGAACTCAAAATTAAGACACAGGGGCATTTTGGTCATTTCACAGGGTGGCATGTGGCACCATGAGATGGTGACACATGGCATTACACATAAGCTTGCCAAATGTATTTTAATCATGTAAGATGATTAAAATTAAGATTAAATATAGGTTTGACACTTGGCACAATGTGATTGTATCAATTAAACCTAGAACCAATCAAAGGGTGACATGTGATAAGGTTTTAATGTGTTGACCTAGCTATATAAGTGTTGTTATGAAAAGAAAAAATAACACATAAGCAGCAGCCACTTCTTTGGTGCTGCCACCTAGAACCTCTTATTCTTCTCTTTTTCTTCTTCTTCTTTAATCAATCCAAGAGATTAGCAAACAATCTCTTGAATTAAGAACACCAGAAATTGATTCTAATGTCCTGTTTACATTCTTAATCTCTTAAAAGGTAGAACTTGATTTTCTAAATAATAGAAAAAGCTTTAGAAGCTGTTCAAGGGCTGCCATAGGTGTTCTTGGTGTGGACAAGCTAGAGGGACAACATTTGGTGTCCTGAAGACGAATCTCAAAGGCGCAAATACACTGCAGTGCATCAAGAGGTTAGTGTGTTTGTTCTTGATTTAATCTAGGGTTCTAAAATTAATCAGATTAATTTTAAAATCTTAAATGGAAAATACAGATCCAAAAACATATTAAAAGAATTTTAATAAATTGTTTATCATTGAAATCAAATAGATAAAAATAAATCTTGCATGATGCATGTGGCTCTAGGTGAAAATTTTTGAATTCAATGGTATAAACTTGTGTTTTTCACGCTTCCGTTCCTTCAATTGGCATCAGAGCGGCTATATTTGCCATTTAGATTGTTGATTATATGATTTGTTTGTGTGTTTCGATCATGAGATGATTGATCCATTGCTGGTTGGATCAAAAGGTATGGCGGCATGCTTGATCTTCCATCTTTGGTGTGCACTCTTTGGGTATCCCATGGTGCGCATGGTTTGATTCTTGATTTTTCAATTGTTGTATGATCTAAAAAATCATCCTGTGTCTAATTAAATTTTTTAATTAGAATTTTAAGCACATAATTAAATTTTAATTCAAATCAGAATTTTACAAATTATTTGAATATGATTCAAATCTGAATTTTAAAAGTTGTTTGAATATGATTCAAATATGAATTTTTAAAGTTGTTTGAATCATATTCAAATCTGAATTTTTAAAGTTGATTGAATAATATTCAAATATGATTTTTAAAAAAATGTTTGAATGTGATTCAAATCTGATTTTTTAAGAAATGTTTGAGTGTGATTCAAATCTGAATTTTTAAGGTTGTTTGAATGTGATTCAAATCTGAATTTTTAAATTTGTTTGAATGAGATTCAAATCTAATTTTTTAAATTTATTTGAATCATATTCAAATCTGGATTTTAAGTTGAATATGAGATATTCAATTTAATTTAAGTATATATGTTTTATTTAATTGTTAAATAGTGATATGCATGATGGATGATCATGGACTATAAAAGACTAATGTGATTGAATTTATTTCTTTTATGTTTCTTTGGGATTGTAAAATAATTAATTTATTTTAATTTATTTTAGGCATGTATTATTAAGTTTTTAATAATTTTTTGGGTTGTAATTTCATTTATTTAAGTTCTTGTAAATTCGCCTTGGTATGCCAAGGAATACTATGTAATATTGGATTGCAAGAAGTTCAAGGAGGTCAAAAGCATTGGTAGGACCAGTGAGAGGAATTCAAGATCAAGTGTTGATTATGTACTCCTTCAGCAACTCTTATAAAATGAATGAATGAAATGCACCTAGGAATGCCCTGATTCAATTCTTGGTGGCTCAGAATTGAATCCCTTAGAAAGTCCATGATCATACTATATTTATTTATTGTCTATGAATGCATGAGATGTATGGGAATGTATGCAAGTATATGATATATGCATGCTAATTATATAATGTGCAAAGTGAGACCTTAATAGTAATTAGGATGACCATAAAATCTTCCAAACAAATGATTAGGTTGGAAATGCTATAATTAAAGTAATTATAACATGGGCCCTCCATTGGGGCAATTATTTTAAGAAATTTTAAATAGTTGCATAAGATGCAATTAATTTAAGAGATTTTCTTAAGAATAATTGTTAAGCATGAGGTATTGTAAATATGTAAATGGTTTGGTGGCCAATATTGGATGTACCTGAGGACATTAAAATTATTTGCATAATTACTGGCTCAATGGGATCAACTTAACTAATGCAAGATAAGTCAATAATGGATATACCTGGGATTTTGAGCATTAGGGGCTAGGTAAAGGATTGAACCTCACATGAGATGTGATGGGCAAGGAGTTGCTCACTTATAGTTTATTGTAATTCCAATAACGGATGTACCTGAGGATGATCAATAGAATTATAAGAATTCAATCAGCCACTAGAAATCCATCCAACTAGGATTTCTGTTTTATACTATGGAAGTGTAGGATTTGCTAAGTTAGTGGGAGAACCAATTTAATTAAAAGACCATAATAATTTTGGTTAATTACATGATACATTTACTAATTAATCTAGTTATTTTCTGCAGTTAATTTTCTGATAAAAATGAGCACAGAACAACCACCACCATCCAATATCCTTGCAAGCATACTTGATCGCAATAGGTTGATAGGACCTAATCTGTCTGATTGGCTAGGAAATTTGAAACTTGTCCTGAACTTTGAACATATAGGATATGTTATAGACTCAAATGTTCCTAGTCCCTTACTTCTAGAGGCCACACAAGAGGAACATGAAACTTTGGACAAGTGGAAGGAGCATGATATGAGAGCTAAGTGTTACATGCTTGCTTCCATGAGTAATGAGTTACAGAAGCAACATGAGAGCATGTAGAGTGCGAGTGAGATCCTCCTTCACCTACAAGAGTTATATGGTGAGCACAGTAGGAATGCTAGGTATGAGATATCTAGATAGCTATTCCGTATGAGGATGTCTGAGGGACAAAATATTGGGGATCATGTCGATAAGATGATTCGGCTGATTGAGCAGTTGGAACATCTTAACTTCAACATGGCTTTCCAACTATAGATGGATTTGATCCTTCAATCCCTTCCTGAGTCTTTTGAGAATTTTGTGACAAATTTCCATATGACTAAACAGGTATGCACCTTAGCTGGTTTACTCAACATGCTGGTTATTGCCCAAAAGAATATGCTGGGCAATAAAGGAAAAGAGATAGCTTTGATTGCATCTTCTTCCACTGGAAAGTCCAACAAGAAGAAGGACAATAAGAAAAAGAAACCTCAGATTCCTGGTCCTTCTAAGAAAATAGCTAAACAGAAAGGGAAAACTAAAGCTGATGGAGGCAAAAGAAAGTGTTTCCACTGCCAGAAGGATGGGCACTGGAAAAGGAACTGCCCAGAGTATCTTGCTTCTCTGAAGGACAAGAAGGATACACCTTCGGAAGGTATGTCCATATCTTGTTATTTAGATTCTGATGATACTCATAGTTCATCTACAGCTTGAGTTTTAGATACTGGTGCCAGTTCTCACATTTCTAATAATATGCAGGAACTAGCAAATAGTAGCAGCTTACGTTCTCAAGATGTTAGAGTCCGGATTGGCAATGGCTAAACTGTTGAAGCTTTAGCCATAGGATCTAAATCTTTTTACATGTTTGGACATATTTTGTGTTTGGATAATATTTTATATGTACCTGATGCTTTTAAGAACATCATTTCTATATCTAGTTTGACTAGAAATGGCTATGAATTTTAGTTCACAGATGATGTTTGCAATATTTATTTTGAAAATAAATATGTTGGTTCAGGTTATATGAATGATGGTCTTTATTATTTAGATAATAATAACAAACACAAAATGAATGCAAGTGATCTAAATGAATGCAATGCCATGGTGAAAACCAACTCAAGTTCAAAATATATTTGGCACTTAAGGTTATGTCATATTGCAGAAGATAGGATTGCAAAACTGGAGAAAATGGGGATTCTATCCTCATTGGGCTCTGAGCCTACTCCAACTTGTGAATCTTGCCTTCAGGGCAAAATGACTAGATCACCTTTTGTTGGACAAGGGCTAAGAGCTAAAAATATTTTGGAGCTAATACATAGTGATGTATGTGGTCCATTTAAAAAAATGGCTAGAGGGGGGCTTTCATTATTTTATTACCTTTGTTGATGATAAATCAAGGTTTGGGTATTTGTATTTGATGAAATACAAATATGAATCCTTTGAAAAGTTCAAAGAATTTAAATCTGAAGTAGAAAATCAAATAGGAAAGAGTATTAAAGCTCTTTAATCAGATCGTGGATGTGAATATTTGAGTACTAAATTTGATGAATACTTGAGAGAGCACGGCATTGTTTCCTTACTGACTGCTCCAGGAACACCACAGCTGAATGGTGTATCTGAAAGGAAAAACCGTACCCTATTGGATATGGTACGTAGTATGATGAGCTATACTGATATGCCAATCTCCTTTTGCGGATTTACATAAGAATCAGCTTTGTCTATTCTGAATAGGATTCCATCAAAATGAGTTTCTTCCACACCTTATGAAATATGGCTTCGAAGAAAACCAAGTCTTAAGCATGTTAAGATTTGGGGTTGTCCAGCTTATGTCAAAAATCTGAAGACTGATAAATTGGAAACCAGATCAGAAAAGGGTCAATTTGTTGGATATCCAAAAGATAGTTTTAGATATTATTTTTATTTGCCTACTTCACAAAAGGTTGTGATAAGTAGAGATGTCACATTTCTTGAACAACAGTTTGTTCAAAAAGGAGGCAAAGGAAAGCAAATAGTGTTGGAATTGGAGAATTCTGATCAACCAACAGATTAGATGGATATAGATCCATCTACTCAACCTACACCCATTGATGAAACATCTACAGCTGTTCCTCGTAGAACAACCAGGGTATCTCACCCACCAGTGAGATATGGTTTCCTTCATGAAGAAGAACAAGAGTTTTCTACTTATGAAGAATTAGATCGTGGAGATGATCCACTTACCTATGAAGAAGCTATATCAGATATAGACTCTTCAAAATGAATTGATGCTATGAAATTCGAGATTGATTCCATGTACAAGAATCAAGTTTGGGATCTTATTGACCCACCTGAAGGTATTGTACCTATAGGGAATAAATGGGTTTTCAAGAAGAAAATTGGTTCTGATGGAAAGGTAGAGACTTATACAGCAAGGCTAGTAGCGAAAGGATTTCGCCAAAGGCAAGGAATCGACTATGAGGAGACTTTCTCGCCTGTTGCCATGCTTAAATCAATTAGGATTCTATTAGCAATAGCTGCATATTATGATTATGAGATTTGGCAGATGGATGTCAAAACAGCTTTTCTCAATGGATACATTGATGAAAACATTTTCATGGAACAACCTAGGGCTTTTGAATCCCAAGATGGTTCTAAGGTATGCAAGCTAAAGCGATCCATTTATGGGTTGAAACAAGCTTCGAGGAGTTGGAACATCCATTTTGTTGAAGCCATTAAATCCTTTGGTTTTATCAAAAATGAGGATGAGCCATGTGTATATAAGAAGGTTAGTGACAGTGCTATCACTTTCCTTGTCTTATATGTGGATGACATACTATTCATGGGTAATGACACAGGTATGTTGACAACTGTAAAGGTATGATTGTCAAATACATTCTCCATGAAAGATTTAGGGGAGGCAACCTATATTCTTGGGATTTGCATCTATAGAGATAGAGCGAAAAGAATAATTGGTTTATCCCAAAGCCTATACTTGGAAAGGTGTTAAAGAGGTTTAACATGCTTGATTCCAAGAGAGGATTGTTACCAGTGAGACATGGTATCCATCTTTCTAAAGAGATGTCTCCAAAGACACCTGAAGAAAGAGATAAAATGGCCAGGATTCCATATGCTTCGGCTATTGGAAGTTTAATGTATGCAATGTTGTGTACTAGGCTGGATATCGTATATGCAGCTAGTTTGGCTAGCAGGTATCAACCCAATTTAGGTTTGGAACACTGGATAGCTATCAAGAATATCCTTAAGTACTTGAGAAGAACTAAGGATTCATTCTTGATCTATGGAGGTGGAGACTTGCAATTGCATGGCTATACTGATTCTGATTTCCAATCAGATATCGATGATAAAAAGTCTACCTCTGGATATGTGTTCATTTGTAATGGAGGTGCAGTCAGTTGGAAGAGTTCCAAACAGAGCACGACTACAGATTCCACTATAGAGGCTGAGTATATTGCTGCATCAGATGCTGCAAAGGAAGCTATTTAGATAAAGAAGTTCGTGACAGAACTTGCAGTAGTTCCTTCCATTGAGTCAGCAGTTCCACTACACTGTGACAATAACGGACAGTCATACAGGCTAAGGAACCAAGGTCTCACCAAAAATCCAAACACATAGAAAGGCGCTACCACATTATTAGAGAAATAGTTGGACGAGGCGATGTAGCCATGCAGAAATAGCATCAGCTGAAAATCCAGCTGATCCATTCACTAAGCCTATATCACAGACTCAGCTAGATCGACATCTTGAGAAGATGGGTCTAAGATATTATAATGAATGGCTCTAGTGCTAGCGGGAGATTGTTAGCAGTATGCCCTGGAGCATATCATTTAGTATGTATCTTGTACATATTTTTATTAATAAAAGGCATTTCCACTTTTCCGTTTACATAAGATATTTATGTGTAAAAGAAAAGATCCATTGATATTTTGTTAGAAATTCTATTTTTAAGTTGTTAAGAATATGAGTGACAGTATTTCTAGTACAAAGTATCATAGATAGGTTCACAATGGAGTATACTTCATAATAAGGACATAACTTATCCAGAAAGATTGTATTCATGTTTGTTCCCAAGTTATTTATATGAGATATAAATAAGATAGAATGGTGAGTCTCATGCCATATGACAAACATGATAGGCACTTATACATGATAAGTAGGCCAAACCAGTGACACATATGACAAGCACATGGAGTTTACTCTTGTCAATGTTTTGTCATAAATCATATCAGTGCATATAATCTTTAGACCTGAGATAGCACAGTTATCTTGTATATAGGTAGTTTGAGTTTGATACTGCTTTCATACTTGTACTGTGTATGGGTATATGGGCATGTGTTGGCTCCTACTAGTTATATATGGAGGTAGGTGTTAATCAAGATGGAATCTATTCCTCTAAGTAAGTAGAGATAAAATCCTATGTTCATTTAATTGTTCTTGATGTTTCAAGTTCCTAGCCAGGACAGATAGATTTAATCAGAAAAGTGTTTCTGATGAGGAAATCTTTTTAATCAAGAACTAGAATTAAAAGAGTACATAATATTCATAGCAAATGGAGTTTGACATAAACCATGACTCCAGCTTGAGTTGGGATTTTGTAATAGAGAGATTCTAGTGCATGGTAACATATGATTATAGGTTCATTTAAGATAAACCTTATTACTAATTGGGTGGCCATGGCATGCTATGCTAGGTGTTAACCATGGTTTATGAGGTGCATAAAATGATTTAGAGAAATTATTTATGGTAAGAAAGATTTCTGATAATATTAAGAGTTGATATCATGTCTCATTGCCAATTAGTGATGAGCCTAGTAAGTCACACACATACATAAGTTATCACCTAATTACATATGATTTAATTAATTAATTAAAGAGTTTAATTGATTAATTAAATAGGTTTGGTTTGCAATTAGATTGCAAAATCTCTAGCATGAATTGAAACTAAATCTAGGTTATTGGATGTACAGTATAAGTTAAATTTATATTTAAAGTGTTTAAATATGAAATTAATTAATGAGAAATTAATTAATAAATATTAATTAATTAATTTATATTTGATATAAATTGATTAGAAGAAGAGAAATAATTATTTTGGATTGAGAACTCAAAATTAAAACACAGGGGCATTTTGGTCATTTCACAGGGTGACACGCGGCACCATGAGATGGTGACACATGGCATTACATATAAGCTTGCCAAATATTTTTTTAATCATGTAAGATGATTAAAATTAAGATTAAATATAGGTTTGACACTTGGCACAATGTGATTGCTTCAATTAAACCTAGAACCAATCAATAGGTGACATGTGGCAAGGGTTTAATGTGTTGACCTAGCTGTGGCAAGGGTTTAATGTGTTGACCTAGCTATATAAGTGTTGTTATGAAAAGAAAAAATAACACACAAGCAGCAGCCACTTCCTTGGTGCCGCCACCTAGAACCTCTTATTCTTCTCTTCTTCTTCTTCTTTAATCAATCCAAGAGATTAGCAAACAATCTCTTGAATTAAGAACACAAAAAATTGTTTCTAGTGTCCTATTTACATCCTTAATCTCTTAAAAGGCAGAACTTAATTTTCTAAATAATAGAAAAAGCTTTAGAAGCTGTTCAAGGGCTGCCATAGGTGTTCTTGGTGTGGACAAGCTAGAGGGACAACATTTTGTGTCCTGAAGACGAATCTCAAAGGCGCAAGTACACTGCAGTGTATCAAGAGGTTAGTGTGTTTGATCTTGATTTAATCTAGGGTTCTAAAATTAATCAGATTAATTTTAAAATCTTAAATAGCAAATACTGATCCAAAATCATATTAAAAGAGTTTTAATATGTTGTTTATCATTGAAATCAAATAGATAAGAATAAATCTTGCATGCTACATGTGATCCTAGGTGAAAATTATTGAATTCAATAGTATAAACTTATGTTTTTCACGCTTCCGTTCCTTCATTTTATAGCATTAGAAAGCTTAGACATAGGACTATAACTTTCATGAAGAACACAGAGCCCAGAAATGCCTCTAACCAAACTAAATTGTTGACCTAAGTTGGGACACAAAACTATCCAGAACCATATAGTCCAGAAATAACTGGACATAGGCTTACCCGACCAGTTTTGGAAAAAAGGCTATAACTTGGTCTACAAAAATTCAAATGTAATGAAATCCATGGAAAATTTCTATAACACATAGATCTAAAATATTGTTATTTTGACCAGAACCCAGAATCTAAGGGAACTAGGGCAAATTTCTAGAATAAATTAGCACATTAAAACCTGGAGTTTGACTAAACCACCATTTGACCCCAGAATAGTTTTTATAGCATATCTCTCACTAGGAAATCCCAAATGGGATGAGCCAAACTTGTAACATCCCTATGTTCAGTAGTGCGTTCTACTGTTCCAATGACAGTGTCTGTCCGGACAGCTAGGATGCTTGAAATTACATTTAAATAATAGTGTGGAGAGATAAGGTAATGAAATATGTAATGAGAAAAAAAAAATAAAAGAGATAAAATGTGACTAAGTTAAATGAGCCAAAACCGTAGCGATGGGTGACTGCATTGGAAAGTTACAACAAGGACCATTGACTAGCCATGGATCGCGAGGAACTCGAGAAAATATTTTCGGGACATAATTAAAGGTCTATTGAAGTATAAATGTCATTAGAAATATCAAAGAAAAATTAATTAATTAGTACAAAGAAAAACGAGATATCGAGAAAACGACAAAAGTCAGTGTTACCGAAAAATCAGGAATGCAACCTGAATAGGGGCGTTTTGGTCATTTGACACCTAGAGTTGACTTTTGACCTCAATGTCCATTAAAAATAAGTGGTATTACACTTTGAAAATATCATGAAAAATAAAAATGTGGTACATTATTTAAATAGTAAAAGAAATGAGGCAAATGTGCAAATTATGGAACTTTAACTAATTAAATCATTAATTTATGGTTAGTGCTCCACTAAGTGGGATTAGTGGACATATAAAACCAAGTGGACAGCATGTAAATTCACTTTCTTCCTCATTTTTTTCACTTTGCCAAATTGCTTTCTCAAGTTTTTCCATGGCCAAATGTTCTTCCAAGCTTCCTCCATGGCCATTCATGCATAAGCTCAAATCTACCATGATTCAAGCCATATTTCTTCAAATTCCCTTCATTAAAAGTGCTCTTCACACCATGGGCAGTATGTGGCCAGCAAAAAAGATAGGAAATTCCATGGATTTGTGAAGCTCAAGTTGAGGTTAGTGCTTAATCTTTTCCTTTACCTTCACTAATCCTTGTGTTGAGCTTTGGGTAAGTTGAATTGCTAAGAAAAATTAAGGAAATGATGAGTATTGGTGAACCTTAGTTTTGGCAGCCATGAAAATGCATGGTTAGTGACTTATTCTTATATGTATTTGATGGGAATTAAGGTTGATTAACTCAAATAGAAGTGGTAGTAGGTTAATGTCCAAGTATGTGCATGTTAGTGCTTGAATTAAGGGTTTGAAATGGGACCTTGATGCTTTGGCAAACTGCCATGTTTGGCAACCTAAAATATCATGAATTTGTGTGTGTGAATATTAAGTTTATTAATGAAATATGATGGTGTTGAATTATGGGCAGTTTTGTATAATTGCCATGGAAGTGTATGTGTAAAATAAGTGTTGATGTACATTGAATTTGGGTGGATGTGAATGTTGGACTTTAATGGTGAATTGTGTGCATTGAGCACTTGAGTGTTCTGCCCAATATGCTTGCTTGAATTGTGTTTAGTATTTGTAGAAGTGCTATGAATAAATAATGAAGTCATGAGGAGGAGGAGGAATGTCAAATTGGAAGTGTAATTGTCTTATGCAGGTTGTGTATGTTGGCAGCACCTAAATTAGGTCATAAGTGCAAAACTGTGAACCCAATTGGTATGAGGCCAATGGGGGGTGAAACTAGACACCAAATAGGCCAACTTTTATGCAGAAATGTTGCCAAAATTCTGCCTAGAAACTGACCTTAAAAATGACCAAATCTGGATTAGTGACTAGAAAGCCTGAAAATTGACCATTTGGGCAGCAGTTAGTTTTTTGTCCATAACTCACTCAAAACATGTCCAATTGACCTGAAATTTTTACCATTAATAGTTTAGACATAGATCTACAATTCTTATGTAAATACCAAAGCTCATAAATGGCCAAAACTAAGCCAAATAGCTTGCACAAGTTCAAGTACCAAAACTGGCCAAACCAAAAGTGACCTAAAAATGACCTAAGCCTACTATTTTAGTGCATTCTTTTCAGTATTGGTAAATTGACCATATCTTAGTCTACACAACTCAGAATGACCTGAAATTTTGCCCCGCATGCAATAAGACATAGACCTACAAGTTTATAGTTTGGACTAAAACCCGAAAATCGAGGGAACTAAGTCATCCGGCTAGGTCAAAATAGTACACCGAAATTCGATAAATTGCAATAAAGTGCAATACACTTGGAAATTAAATTGGTAACATATACCAACACTAAAAGGCTATAAAATGTGACATATTGGTAACATTAGAATTGACTCACTTAGAGTGCATCAAGGGCCAACATTATAAGTTGACTAATGAAATGAATTAAAGGGAATAGTACCAAGAAAATTTAAATATTGATTTTATTGTTAGAAATAAATTCATTGAGTACTGAAACACTTTAAATTATGTGTTTCAGTTGAAAAGGATATTGAGAAGCATAAGGAACATTGAGTCAAGGCCTAGGAGCGACTCAAATCAGGTTTGTGCATAACTAGTTTTTAACTGATTTAGTTCTGAATATTTCATATGATTAAATGACATATTTTTCTTATGTATTATGTTTAACAAGCATTGGATTTAATTCAATGATTATTGAAATTGTTATAGTATGTATGAATTTAGCTTTGTGAAATGGTATTTCAACAAGTATTAAGTATTGTTGTGGATTGAAAAAATTATGTTTTAGAAAATTGTGATAGAACATGTTTTGAATTGTGAAGGGCAATTTGCATGGAAAAATACAAATTTATGATTTGAATTGTGATGAGCATAAAAATTATTGGATATTAGAATTAACATTGAATCGAATTGTATTATGATTTATGCTCACTAAAAGGATTGTGATATTATTTTGTATCTCACTATAGATGCTTGACCAGGTTATTACCCGTCTCTCTCATTTGTTAAGAAGACAATGGAGTTAGTTGTGTTTTGATTACCATGGTACGTGCACAAGCTTAGATTCTCCTCTTATTAGAGGTTAGATCTAAGTTTTTATGTTATGGCCCTTTCGGAAGATTCATTATTGTGGTGTGTACTGTGCACGATGATTTGACCTCCTCGACCATAGGGAGTTAGAATTTGATTTGACCTCCCCGACCATAGGGAGTTAGAATCACCCCGAAGATAGCCTTTTCGGATTAGTCTTGCATAGTTAGTGAGATAAAGAATGGTTTTTGAGATAAAGAATGGCTTTTGAGATAAAGAATGGTTTTCGAGATAAAGAATGGTTTTTAAATAGTAAAGACTTGTGATTTCAATTATGATTTATGTATAATTGATTTTGTTGGAATTAATCTTTATTTCCAATAAATTGTTGGAATTACCTTAAATGGTTAGTTATGATTTGATAAATTGAATTTTGTGATCAAAGTCATTTTATACAAATGATTTATATTATTGGCAATGAATATTTTGAGTTTTGAAATTTGATGAGTATCCAGATTTCCAAATTATTTGCTGTAATTTTTATTAAGGTATATTGTACTATGTTTTAAATTATAGTTGTGCACCACTGAGTTCACCACTCAGTGATAGCTTTGTATGCTGTCGCAGGTGAAAAGAGCATAGAGCAGTTGAGTAAGCTTCTTTGAAGACACATTCAGATCAGCTCCAGGTTTATCATAGGTATACCCATGTATACAGTTTTTGATGTATGCATGTAATAATATGTATGTAAATTATTTGAGCAGTTGTATAAAAACTCTTGTAAAATATTTTAAAATGTAATTAAATGTAAATTATTGTGATATAAATTTTGAGTCTTGTAATCAATGAAATAATTCTTTTATAATGAGATTGATTTATGAGATGAAATGAAGTTTACTGGAGTTATATTTGAGAAAACTTATTGGGAGTGTTTTCCTTTTCAGGTTTGAAGAACTGTTTTCTCAAAACACAGCAGGCACTTTGCCGAAATTTTTAAAAAAATTTATAACACCAGATTTTAATCGATGATTTAAATTTCACGAATATTGTTTTAAAATCCCTTATTGTATATCTAATGGGTTACCGGTAGGCGAAGTACGGTAATTCATTAGGTGTACTATGGGATCATGTTACATCTTACGGGGGAGTAGGGTGTGACATGTTTTGTGGTATCAGTGCAATGGTTTTGAAGTAAATTTTGAACTGCGAATTTGAAATCTTTTTGTCGATAACTATAACTGCTCAAATGTTTGATACATATAGTACATTTACATCATAAATATGAACTAATGAAGAGAAATATCCTTGTGTTGGTTGTATAGGAAATAGAAAATCCTATGAAAAGATATATAAGAGAAAAATGAGATAATAGAACAGTTCATGATGGTAGAAGTACAAGTTGAGGCCCCAACTCCACAAAGTGTCGAAGGCCCGACTGTACCAGTTTTACCGGTACAAATTATAGCACAAATGGCCAAGCAAATTATCACACCCTACCCCTCTGTAAGGCATAACATGATCCCGTAGTATACCTAATGAATTACCAACTTCGTCTACTGATAACCCATTAAATACACTACAAGGGATTTTAAAACTTTTCTTACTTCTTTTACAGTGGTGAGCACTATTTACAGGTGTTAAAAAATTTTTTGAACATAAATGAAAGAGAAAACACATTTGAATTATTAGGAATTTCTGTAAAAATTTTGGCGGAGTGCCTTCTGTATTTTGAATAAAACAGTTCTTCAGAAAACCTATAAAGGCACTTCAATATAATTCTCAATCTCCACTTCAACAGTTAAACAACACAATATCTTTTTCAACTCAAATCCACAATAATTATTCAAAGACTGAGATAAAAGAAATATAATACAATTTTTACAAGTCAAAATACTCATAATTTACTTTACAAATTCAATGTACAATTTTAATTTACAACTGCTCAAAATCAAGAACGCTATATACATACAGTGAACATACATTACAGTACAAAATGCAAAATGTGGTATACTCAATATACCCGATGATCTCTCGCTGAATGCACTAACAGCTAGTCTGCTAACCTATCCGTCTGTTTACTTGCGACAGCAATGGAAAGCTATCGCTGAGACAATGTCTCAGTGGTGCACAACATTAACCAAATACAACTTTAAATCACAATTCATAAATCATATAAATGATGGATACATAAAACCATAGTTAAATTCGAGACAATGAATGTCATAAGGAATTTAACAAAATATCACATTAAATCTCAGTAATCAAAACATAGTTAAATTCAAAAGACAGTGAATGTCAATAAGAATTTAAACTCCATTTCACAATATCACAATAAATCTCAATAGTCAAAACATGGTTAAATTCAAAAGACAGTGAATGTCAATAAGAATTTCAACTCCATTTCACAAATTATCAAATCGCATAATAACACAATTTAGTCGAATAATTTAAGAATACAGTGTTGCCAATTCATTCACAACTTAAGCCATGACACAAAATTTCCGATCAATGCCGCGTTGTACACCACGGCAAAGCAATCACAACCCCACTAATCAAAATCAATGAGGAAGGGAGCTAGCTATATAATGAGTACTCATCCGATCACCTCAACTGGTAAACCAGAGAGGGAGAAAAATAAACGATCACGACTCCATAAATGGAGAAGGAATGATACGATACTGTCATGCTAAGTGTGAACACAAAATCAATTCCAAACATTTCATTCAAATGATTCGTGAGAATCCAATAAATTTTCAAAGTCATAATTTCATTCACAAAATGGCAACACAATTCATAAGTAACTTCAATTTCCACAAATCACATTAAATAATTTTTTTTCCACAATTTCAAACCATTTACAATGCTTTTCAAGCAATAAGTATCCATCAAATATCATTCAAACAATTTTTCACAGTTTCACAATTTAAAACAATAATATACAAATAGTCATAATTTATTTCAATTGAAAATAATTCAAAAGAAATAGTTGTTGTGCACAAACCTCTGATAACTGTCTCCTGGCCTTGACTCAGTGTTTCCTTCCCTTTCCCTGAGTCTTTGCTAACTGAGAAACACAATTTGAAGTGTTTCAAAGATTTAATTAAACATCTCTAACGATAATATTTGATAAGTAATTCACTGAATGCTAGTATTTGCTTAATCAACCTAATATGTCGACCCTCAGTGCATTCTGGGTAATTTAGGTTTTAATGTTACTAACATATCACATTCGATAGTCTTTTAGGATTGGTACATGTTACCAAGTTCATTTCTGTGTATACTGCATTTTCTTGCAATTTGCTGGATTCCGGGATACTAGTTTGACATAGCCGAACGACCTAGTTCCCTCAGTTTTCGGGTTTCGGTCAAAACTACAAACTTGTAGATCTATGTCTTATGGAACGTGGGGCAAAAGTTCAGGTCATTCTGAGTTATGTAGACCAAGTTATGGTCATTTTACTATTGCTGGTCAAATTGCATCAAAATTGGTCACTTTAGGTCATTTTAGGTTCGGCCAGTTTTTGGACCCGAACTTGTGCAAGCTGTTTGACTTGCTTATGGTCATTTCTGGGCTTTGGTTCTTCATAAGACTTTTAGATATGGGTCTTAACTATTCATGGTCAAAATTTCAGGTCAATTGGACCTATTTTGAGTGAGTTATGGCCTAAAAACTAACTGCTGCCCAAATGGTCAATTTTCAGGCCTCAATTGCACTTAATCCGGATTTGGTCATTTTTCAAGCTACCTTACAAGCAGAATTTTGGCAAGATTCCTTCATGAAATTTGGCACATTTTGTGCCTAGTTTCACCTCCAATTGGTCTCATACCAATTGGAGCCACACACTCAAAGTTCTAGGCCTAAAACTCAAACTGCCTTATTGGAATTCTTTCATACACATCAAGGATCACTCCTAACACTTACCAAACTCAACATTCAAGCCCATTCTGGTTATACCATAACCTAAACATAATTCACAACATATTATAGGTCATTTTGGCAGCTTACAATTGCATTCAATGTGCACTAATAAGTGCAGAATTTGTCCAACTTAATTTACAATAATTCAATCACCAATTCATGCTCATTTACATGTCCCACTTCACACCATCATACATGCACTCAAACTGCCATAACCACTATCACAATTCAACACCATTATTTCATAAACTAAGCATGAATTCCAGCATTCCTCAAGAGTTAACAAACTACCACAATGGTACATTTACATTCCATTAATTTTCAAGCTTTAAATTTCATTTCACACTTACATATACTAAGTATACATCACCCAAACAATTTCCTACACAATATATATTTAATCAATCATTTAATTCACCATTTACAAGCACAAATAAACTGCCTTCAAGGTGTTTCCATGGCTGCCAAAAGTACACATTCCCATTCAACATCAAACTTCAAAAATTTCTTCATAAATCAACTTACCCAAAGCTCAACACAAGGATTAGTGAAAGAAATTGGAAAGATTAAGGACTAACCTCAACTTGGGCTTGATTAAACTTCACCAAAACTCCTCTTTCTTGCTTCCTACATGCTGCCCATGATGTGTAGAACACTTTTAATGAAGAACAATTGGAGAAATTGTGGCTTGATCATTAGGAGTGGAGCTTGCATGCAAGGTGTGGCCATGGTGGACAATGGAGAGAAAATTCAATTCGGCAAAAATCAAGAATGAGGAAGATGAAGGTGAAAGTGGACAGAATTTTGGCATTTTATAGTCCCACTTAGTGGTCCACTAATTGTCCATTAAGTGTAATTAATATTATAATTAATCAAATCTTATTAACATTTTAATTAATCCCCCATAAGTCCTCTAATTACATTACTTGTAAAATTTCTTATTTCCATGGAATTTTAAAAAATTTAATACCACTTATTTATAATGGACATTTAGGTCAAAAGACAACTCGGGGTGTCAAATGACCACAATGCCCCTATTCGGGTTGCATTCCCGATTTTTCGATAACACCGGGTTTTGTCCGTTTTTCGATTTCTCACTTTTCTTTGTACTAATTATTTAATTTTTCTTTGATATTTCTAATGATATTTATACTTCAATAAATATTTATTTGAGTCCTAAAAATATTTTCCAGGGTTCCCCGCGGTCCAGGGCTAGTCAACGGTCCACGCCATGACTTCCAGGTGCGGTCACTCATCGCTAGGGTTCTCGGCTCGCTTAACTTGGTTACATTTCTTTGCTATTATTTTTTCCTTTGTTTTTCATATATTCTCTTTTCTTTTATTTCATTATTTTATGTCTCCTCGCTCATATCGAAGTGTAGTTCTAGGCATCCTAGCTGTCCGGATAACACTGGCCACCAGAACAATAGAACGCACTACCGAACATAGGGGTGTTACATAAATGGCCACTTTCTTTCAATAAATTGCTGATACTCTATCAGCTCAAACTCAAGTACAGACCCAACCTCCATAAGGGCAACATGAAATAGAGAAGAGGGAGAGATCTATGGGTCAGAGCTTGAATAGTGATTTGGGGAAGAGAAAAGAATTTGAGGAACTCTAAGCTCAGGGATATGATAGAGGCGGATCATCAGGGCAGAGAACACCAAAATTTAGTCATCGAACAACTAGAAGTGCCTATTCTGCCCGTTTCTGCCATGTTTGTGGTAAGCTACATGGAGGTATTTATCATAAGGACTTTGGAGCTTGCTACAATTGTGAAAAACTTAGACACTTTGTTAAAGAATATACTAGAGCACCTCGATCTACTCTCAAAAGTTCACAGACAGTCAGTAGAGGTCGAGATAGAAATAGAGTTAGTACTGCTCACAACCATAACATAGTGAATCAACCCGAACATAGTAGCGTATCAGTTAGAGCATCTACTATGCGCTAAGGAGAAAGAACATAAACTTTGGATGTCGCTGCTGATAAGTTTTTAATTTTTGAAAGAAACAATTAATTATTTTTGTTTGATCCCAGCACTACTTACTTGTACGTTAGTGTTAGAACTATATGTTATGTTGTTATTCCTTTACATGGGAATAAATTTTGATGCAGTAGTGATTAGTCCTTTAAGATAAGGAATGTAATAATAAGTGAAATTAGTTTTGCAAGAGTTTATCAGCGAAAAGTATTTTCTAACACACCATAAAGTATAAAAGATAGGAAAGTTTGATCTATTGGAATGTATTGTAGTAACTATGCAATGTTCTTGATATTTATACTGTAAGCTGCTGTAACATCCTCCCTATACGTGTTCTGTATGTTCTATTGCTCCAGTAGTCAACTAACAGTCCAGGCAAGTCATGATGTCCAGAACTACACTTCGGTGATAGTGAACAGACATATAACGATGAAATAAATAAAAAGAAAATACAAGAAAAATCAAACAAAAATGAAAGAGAGAAAACGATGCTAAGTTAAACGAGCCGACACTGCAGCGATGGGTGATCGCACTGGGAAGGCCGTTGCCGACCCCAGGACCACGAGGAACCCTCTGAATATAATTTTGAGACATAAATAAAGGTTTATTGAAATGTAATTGACACTATAAATATCAAAGAAAAATTAGTAAATTAGTACAAAGAAAAATGAAAAATCGAGAAACAGACAAAAATCGGTGTTACCGAAAAATCGGGAATATAACCTGAAGTGGGGTATTTTGGTCATTTGACACCTAGTGTTGCCTTTTGACCTCAATGTCCATTAAGAATAAATGATATTGCACTTAGGAAATGTCATGAAAAAAAAATTAAAATGGGATACAATATGTAAATAGTAAAAGAATGGTGCTAAATGAGCAAATAAGGAAACTTTAACTAATTAAATATTAAAATGAGCTTAGTGCTCCACTAACTTGAATATTGGGACACTAAAATATGCTTTGGGACAGCAGATTGCACTCATTATCATCTTCATCTTCAACCTTTAAAGTTTTGGACGAATTGAACTTCCATGGAAGTCCACCATGGCCAAACTCCCTCCATCACCATGCACCATTGATCAAGCCCTCCTTTCTACTTAGTTCCTTCATTAAAGCTTGCCTACTCACCTTGGGGAAGATATTGGCAACAAGAAAAACAAGATTTGGTGAAGTTTGAAGGAAGCTCACAAGTGGTAAGTGTCCAAAACCTCTCCCTTGCTTTAGTAAACCTTGTGTTTAGGTTGAGGTGAGTATTTTGGTGAAGAGAAATGAAAGAAATAGTGAGAAATGGACTTGTCCATTTTTGGCAGCCATGAACCTTTGTTGAGCTTGAGTTATTTTTACTTCTAATGAATGGAAATGAAGG
Organism: Hevea brasiliensis; assembly: GCF_030052815.1. Lineage (NCBI taxonomy): Eukaryota > Viridiplantae > Streptophyta > Magnoliopsida > Malpighiales > Euphorbiaceae > Hevea > Hevea brasiliensis. Next base: position 74,402,264 of record NC_079502.1, on the reverse strand, counting down.
TTGATTAATTTAAATGAAAGTTGTAGTAAGTTTGTATCTAAGTATATGCATGTAGTGTTTGAATTAAGGGTGTGAAATGGAACTTTGATGCCTTAAGCAAACTGCCATATTTGGCAGCCCCTAATAGCATGAATTTGTGTGTGAACATATAGTTATTAATGAAATATGCTAAGGTTAAATTGTGGGCAGCAAGTGTAAGTGATATTGAAGTATGATTATGTTGAAGTGTATGTGTAATATTGACATTAAGATGTGTTAAATTTTGGTGGAAGTAAATGTTGAATTAATGGTGAATTGTGTGCATTAAGCACTTGAATATTCTGCCCAAAATTGTTGCTGGAATTGTGTACAATATATATATGGAAGTGTTATTGATTGAATATTGAAGAAATGAGGAGGAGAAGGAATATCAAATTGGAAGTGTATGTGCTTTGTGCAGGTTGTGTGTGAAGGCAGTACATAAATTAAGCCATAAGTGCCAAACTATGAACCCAATTGGTATGAGGCCAATAGGGGGTGAAACTAGACACCAAATAGGCCAACTTTCATGTAGAAATATTGCCAAAATTCTGTCTAGAAACTGACCTTAAAAATGACCAAATCCGGATTAGCAACCTTGCAACCCAGATTTTTGACCATATGAACAGTAGTCATTTGGATGACCATAACTCACTCAAAACAGGTCCAATTGACCTAAAATTTTTACCATGGTTAGTTTAGACATAGATCTACAATTCTTATGAAGACACCAAAGCCCAGAAATGGCCATAACCAAATCAAATGGCTTGAAAAATTTGGGTACAAAAACTGCCGAACCAAAACTGACCTAAAATTAACCAAATTTTGCACTAAAGGTGCAATCTGTCCAGCTTTAGTAAATTGACCATATCTTGGTCTATACAACTCAGAATGACTTGAAATTTTGCCCTGCGAGCAATAATACATAGAGCTACAATTTTGCTTCTTTGACCAGAAGCTAAAAGCAAGAGAAATAGGACTTTAAGCTAGACCAATCTAGCATACAAAAATTAAGAATTTGACATTTTACATACAATGATGCTTGAAGCATTTTGGCAATGAATGCCAACTTGTAAAAATGGTAAATTGCACTATATTGGCAGCATATTGAGATATAAATTGTGACATATTGATGCTAGAAACAACTTATCCATATTACCTAAAAAGGTCAACATATGCATTGACTTGTGAATTATATAATAGTTAGTAAACTCCAAAAATTAAAGAATTAAACAATTAATTTATAATGTGCCCTAGTTTGCCTAGTTGACTAGTATGGATAGGTTGGCATGCCAATAGGATTCTGACAGCTGTTCTGTAAATGGCTTTATGCCATAGTGTGTTTTTATGGCTTATTATGCCGCACTGTGACTTTAATAGCCTACGGCTATACATATTATGTATTTATTTTTGGCTTATCGTCAGATTGACTATATGGCTTTTTAGCCACGCTATTTGCACACCGGGAGACACTTTGTGAATGATGGTGTGACGGCCTGAGGTACTAGGTACCCAGTGCCAGTATATCCGTTTATCCAGTCTAGTCAGTATATAGACTACACGGGCAGTAATTCAAGTACTATTAAATTCAAATACCTAAATCCAGTCTATTGACATACAGCACCACCAAAAATTTGTAAACACTTTATTTACTTTATTTTAGTGTATATTGCTTTATATTTGGCACGACAAAGCAAAATTGCTTAGCGCGTTGCTTTTGTAACACGTAGGTATTGGAGATACAGCTGGGGAGCCCAATAAACCTACGACCGGGTGAGACATCAGATCTGCACAGGAGTCCAGAGTCATCTGCACTGCATTGCATACATGGTAGGACTTAGGATATCTTGTATTTTGTACTTTTGTTGTATATTTGAAATTCGGCCTTGTATTTTGTAATGTTATGAAAGCTCTAAAGTTTGTAATATTTTGTACATATTAAATAACATGGAGATTTTCTGTATATATTTAAATTATTATGGACTGTATTATGGAACTGTTTAATGACTATAAAAGTTTATTGACTTTACTGAGAAATAGAGACTGTGAAATATTTGAGATTTTGATATCATCATATTAAATTGTTTTCAACAGGTTTGGAAGGACAGTTTGTCCGAAATATAGACAGCATCTTGCCAAATTTTTATTACCAGTCTTGAAACACTGATTTTATCAAAGTATGAAAATAGTATCAGCATGATATGAATATTACATAAAAGACTTCTTAAAATCAGATTGAGTTTAGTAAATGAAATAATCACAGACTAGGTGTTCTGGCACGCCGTGTAGCACGCCTTGCTCGGCTATTCTATAGACGGGTGAGGGGTGTTACATTTAGTGGTATCAGAGCACGGTTTAGGCATTTCTGGGCCTAGATAGATTGCACATCATGCATTGCATTGTAAGTGTTAAGATGACTCTAATGCAGATCTTTTGATTTGTTTTGTTATTTTGATCAGAATATGGACTCCACATCGCAGAGAGCGGTCGATGAGGAAGTGAAAAGTCATGCTCCATCTATGACTGAACTAGGAGGCAGGAGGGAACCTGCTCCACCAGTACCAAATGCACCAGCCACATTTCAGCAAATGGCTGAGTTCTTTAGACAGATGGCAGGAGTTATGCCACCACCACCACCTCCACATCAAAAATCTCATATGGAGAGACTCAGGAAGTTTGGAGCAGTGGACTTTCTGGGCAAAAGAGAAGATGATTTTGTCATAGCTGAAAAGTGGTTGGACAGAATTGGAAGAGTCTTGAAACAACTTCATTGTACTCCAGAGCAGAATTTGGAAGCTGCTTTATCACTACTACAAGATGATGCATACCAGTGGTGGGATACAATAACTAGTGAGGTGCCACCAGAACAGATAACTTGGGATTTCTTTCTCATTGAGTTCAGAAAGAAGTATGTGGGCAGTGTGCACCTAAAAGAGAAGAGAAGGGAGTTTATTACCCTACGCCAGAGACAGCTGACAGCGGTTGAATATGAAAGAGAATTTGTCAGACTGAGTCGCTATGGGCGGGAAATAGTCCCTAATGAGGCAGAGAGATGCAAGAGATTTGAGGAAGGACTCAATGATAACATTAAAGTAATGATTACAGCCTTGGGGATTACAGAGTTTGCCAAGTTAGTGGAAGCTGCACTGAAGGTTGAAAAAGTTAGAATGAATGAGCAGAACAGAAGGGACAGATAGCAGAAAAGAGGTCAAGGTCAGACCGGTACATCTTTTGCCCCTAGTAAGAAATTCAGAGGTTCGCCTACTCAGAGTTTTAGTAGAGCACCAAGTCAGGGTCAGTCACAGAGGCCCAAATCTCAGTTTGCACCAAGGAGAGGCCAGTCCACCCCTTCAATGGCTAGCTGTCCAGGAACAGGGTATAGGGGACCAGCCCCAACAGTATCTGTTACTTGCCCACATTGCCAAAAATGGCATAAGGGTGAATGTTGGAGGATGATAGGTGCTTGTTTACGGTGTGGATCTACAAACCACCTAGTCTGAGATTGTCCACGCAGAACTGTTACATCCACTCCGGTATCAACTGATAGGCCTGCCCCTCCAGCTCCAAGGGGTAGAAGGCCGGGTAATGCTGAGGCAGCCGGTACTTCACAAAAACCTGTGTCAGAGTCTGTGGAGAGAGCAGAAGGTAGAAAACCAGCTAAAGCCTATGCTATAAGGGCACAGGAGGAACAGGATGCTCCAGATGTTATCAAGGGTACGTTCCTCCTTTATAATACTTCTGTGCATGCATTAGTGGATCCTGGATCTACTCATTCATATATTTGTATCAAGCTACCCGTAGAAAAGGGAATACCAGTGGAGGAAAGTGACCAAGACATCCTGGTCACAAATCCGCTAGGCCACAGTGTGGTAGTAAACAAGGTGTATAAGGGCTATCCATTGAAGATTCAAGGGAAAGAGTTCTCAGCAGACTTAATCGAATTGCCTTTCCATGAGTTTGATGTGATTTTGGGAATGGACTGGTTATCCCATCATCAGGCAATAGTAGATTGTAAATTGAAGAGAATCTCTCTGAAAACTACTGAGAACGAAGAAATAATAGTAGTGGGTGAACGGACAGATTTCTTATCCAATGTCATCTCAGCTACAGTTGCAAGGAGATGGTTCAGAAAAGGGTGTGAAGCCTATCTGGCACACGTGGTTGACAATAGGCAGGGTAAACTTGACTTGTCTGACATACCCACATTAAGGGATTTCTCTGAGGTATTTCCTGAGGAATTGCCTAGTTTGCCACTAGAAAGGGAAGTTGAATTTGCTATTGAGATTATGCCGGGTACAGCTCCAATTTCAATTGCTCCGTATAGGATGGCACCTGCTGAATTGAAAGAGTTAAAAATCTAGCTGCAAGAATTACTAGACAAGGGGTTCATACGCCCCAGTGTGTCACCTTGGGGAGCTCCGGTACTATTTGTAAAGAAGAAAGATGGGACACTGATGTTATGTGTTGATTACCGACAGTTAAACAGAGTGATAGTGAAGAACAAGTATCCGTTGCCTAGAATTGATGATCTGTTTGATCAGTTGAAGGGAGCCGGTGTGTTTTCTAAGATTGATCTCAGATCAGGGTATCATTAGCTAAGGGTTAAGGATGCAGATGTGCCTAAGACTGCATTTAGAACCCGGTATGGGCATTATGAATTCCTGGTGATGCCATTTGGGTTAACAAACGCTCCAACAGCATTCATGGGCCTTATGAACCGTATCTTCCATCCATACTTAGATCGGTTTGCAGTGGTCTTCATTGATGACATTCTGGTGTATTCCATGGATAAAGCAGAACATGATGAGCATTTGAGAATTGTTTTACAGACTCTAAAAGAGAAGAAATTGTATGCTAAATTGTCCAAGTGTGAGTTCTTGTTGAATGAGATTGCATTCCTTGGACATGTAGTATCAGCTGAAGGGATTAGAGTGGATCCCAAGAAGATTGAAGCAGTGATGGAATGGTAGCCTCCCAGAAATACAACTGAGATCAGAAGTTTCTTGGGGTTAGCTAGATATTATAGAAGATTTGTAAAGGGATTTTCCCTGATAGCTACTCCAATGACCAAATTACTACACAAGAATATGAAATTTGACTGGAATGACAAGTGTCAAGCTAGTTTTGAGAGGCTGAAGGCTATGTTGACAGAGGCACCAGTGTTAACACAGCCAATGTCTAGAAAAGACTTTGTAGTCTACAGTGATGCCTCACACAATGGGTTAGGGTGTGTACTCATGCAAGAAGGGAAAGTGGTCGCATATACTTCCAGGCAGTTAAGGCCACATGAAAAGAATTACCCTACTCATGATTTAGAGTTAGCAGCAATTATCTTCGCATTGAAGATATGGAGGCATTACTTGTATGGAGAAAAATGCTACATATACATAGACCATAAGAGTCTGAAGTATCTGCCAACCCAGAAGGAGCTTAATTTGAGACAGAGGCGATGGATTGAATTCCTGAAAGATTATAATTGTGTGATTGACAATCACCCTGGGAAGGCAAATGTAGTCGCTGATGCTTTAAGCAGAAAATCTATTGTAGCATTAAGATCTTTGAATGCCCAACTATCCTTAACTCATGATGGAGTTATTTTGGCTGAGTTGCAAGTGAAGCCGAATCTGTTACAACAGATACAGGATGGGCAGAAGACAAATGGGAAATTAATGGTTGTTATGGGCAAAATCACTGAGGGGAAGGAAACTGAATATGAAGTGAAAGAAAATGGGTGCCTGTACTATAAAGAAAGAGTGTGTGTTCCAGATGATAAAGAATTGAAAACTAGTATTCTAAAAAAAGCACATAATAGTGCATATGCTATGCACCCAGGAAGTACAAAAATGTACCATGACCTGAAACTCCGATACTGGTGGCCAGGTATGAAGAAGGACATAGTTGACTATGTAACTAGATGCTTGACATGTCAGCAAGTCAAAGCAGAACATCAAGTTCCATCAGGTATGTTACAGCCCATAAACATACCTGAATGGAAATGGGACCGAGTCACTATGGACTTTGTCAGTGGTCTACCTCTCACTCAGAAGAAGCATGATGCAATATGGGTGATTATGGATAGGTTAACCAAATCAGCACATTTTCTGCCAATTAGAACTGACTACTCACTGGAAAAGTTAGCAGAATTGTACATCAGTGAGATAGTTAGACTACATGGAATTCCACTTTCCATTATATCTGATAGAGACCCGAGGTTTACATCTAGATTTTGGAAGAAATTATAAGAATCCTTGGGCACACAACTCCATTTTAGTATGACTTTTCATCCTCAGACGGATGGACAGTCAGAAAGAATAATCCAAGTAAATTTTGAAACTCATTGAGTTATTGTAAACAATAATTGAACTGATAATGATAATAATAATCGAATATATGTGATAGGTCCTCGAGGATATGCTGAGAAGTTGTGTTATTAAGTTTGAGGGAAGTTGGGATAGATACCTTCCACTGGCAGAATTTGCATACAATAATAGCTATCAAGCTAGCATACAAATGGCACCCTATGAAGCACTGTATGGGAGAAAATGCAGAACACCTGTATGTTGGACTGAATTGGGTGAAGATAAGCTAGTGGGGCCAGACCTAATAAAACAGACAGAGGAAAAGGTGAAACTGTTAAAGGCCAATTTGAAAGTTGCCTCAGACCGACGGAAATCTTATGCTGACTTGAGGAGAAAAGACATTGAGTATGAAGTTGTCAAGAAGGTATTTCTCAAAGTATCACTGTGGAAGAAAGTGTTGACATTCGGGAAAAAGGGAAAATTAAGCCCTAGGTTCATTGGCCCATATGAAGTTATTGAACGTATAGGACCAGTAGCCTACAGATTAGCCTTACCACCTGAGCTGGACAAGATACATAATGTGTTCCATGTCTCGATGCTCAGAAGATACAGATTAGATCCTTCACATGTCATCTCAGCAGAAGAAATTGTAGTACAACCTAACCTGACATATGAAGAAGAACCAATTAAAATCTTGGCACGAGAGGTAAAAGAGCTTAGAAACAAGACAATTCCACTAGTGAAAATCCTATGGAGACACCACAACACGGAAGAGGCAACATGGGAGAGCGAGGAGACAATGAGACAATAGTTCCCTTAGCTCTTCACATCAGGTAAATTTCGAGGACGAAATTTTTATTTAGAGGGGAAGAGTTGTAACATCCTCCCTATACGTGTTCTGTACGTTCTATTGCTCCAGTAATCAAATAACAGTCCACGCAAGTCAGGATGTCTAGAACTACACTTTGGTGATAGTGAACAGACATATAATGATGAAATAAATAAAAATAAAATACAAGAAAAATCAAACAAAAATGAAAGAGAGAAAATGATGCTAAGTTAAACGAGCCGGTACCGTAGCGATGGGTGATCGCACTGGGAAGGCCGTTGCCGACCCCAGGACCGCGGGGAACCCTCTGAATCTAATTTTGAGACATAAATAAAGGTTTATTCAAATGTAATTGACACTAGAAATATCAAAGAAAAATTAGTAAATTAGTACAAAGAAAAATAAAAAATCAAGAAACAGACAAAAATCGGTGTTACCGAAAAATCAGGAATATAACTTGAAGTGGGGTATTTTGGTCATTTGACACCTAGTGTTGCCTTTTGACCTCAATGTCCATTAAGAATAAATGATATTGCACTTAGGAAATGTCATGAAAAAAAAAAATTAAAATGGGATACAATATGTAAATGGTAAAAGAATGGTGCTAAATGAGCAAATAAGGAAACTTTAACTAATTAAATATTAAAATGAGCTTAGTGCTCCACTAACTTGAATATTGGAACAATAAAATATGCTTTGGGACAGCAGATTGCACTCATTATCATCTTCATCTTCAACCTTTAAAGTTTTGGACGAATTGAACTTCCATGGAAGTCCACCATGGCCAAACTCCCTCCATCACCATGCACCATTGATCAAGCCCTCCTTTCTACTTAGTTCCTTCTTTAAAGCTTGCTTACTCACCTTGGGGAAGATATTGGCAACAAGAAAAACAAGATTTGGTGAAGTTTGAAGGAAGCTCATAAGTGGTAAGTGTCCAAAACCTCTCCCTTGCTTTAGTAAACCTTGTGTTTAGGTTGAGGTGAGTATTTTGGTGAAGAGAAATGAAAGAAATAGTGAGAAATGGACTTGTCCATTTTTGGCAGCCATGAACCTTTGTTGAGCTTGAGTTATTTTTACTTCTAATGAATGGAAATGAAGGTTGATTAATTTAAATGAAAGTTGTAGTAAGTTTGTATCTAAGTATATGCATGTAGTGTTTGAATTAAGGGTGTGAAATGGAACTTTGATGCCTTGAGCAAACTACCATATTTGGCAGCCCCTAATAGCAAGAATTTGTGTGTGAACATGTAGTTATTAATGAAATATGCTAAGGTTAAATTGTGGGCAGCAAGTGTAAGTGATATTGAAGTATGATTATGTTGAAGTGTATGTGTAATATTGACATTGAGATGTGTTAAATTTTGGTGGAAGTGAATGTTGAATTAATGGTGAATTGTGTGCATTGGCCACTTGAATATTCTGCTCAAAATTGTTGCTGGAATTGTGTACAATATATATATGGAAGTGTTATTGATTGAATATTGAAGAAATGAGGAGGAGAAGGAATATCAAATTGGAAGTGTATGTGCTTTGTGCAGGTTGTGTGTGAAGGCAGTACATAAATTAGGCCATAAGTGCCAAACTATGAACCCAATTGGTATGAGGCCAATAGGGGGTGAAACTAGACACCAAATAGGCCAACTTTCATGCAGAAATATTGCCAAAATTTTGCCTAGAAACTGACTTAAAAATGACCAAATCCGGATTAGCAACCTTGCAACCCAGATTTTTGACCATATGAACAGTAGTCCTTTGGATGACCAAAACTCACTCAAAACAGGTCCAATTGACCTGAAATGTTTACCATGGTTAGTTTAGACATAGATTTACAATTCTTATGAGGACACCAAAGCCCAGAAATGGCCAGAACCAAGTCAAATGGATTGCACAAGTTCGGGTACAAAAACTGCCGAACCAAAACTGACCTAAAATTGACCAAATTTTGCATTAAAGGTGCAATCTGTCCAGCTTTAGTAAATTGACCATATCTTGGCCTATACAACTCAGAATGACCTGAAATTTTGCCCCAATTGCAATAAGACATAGAGCTACAATTTTGCTTCTTTGACCAGAAGCTAAAAGCCAAGAGAAATAGGACTTTAAGCTAGACCAATCTAGCATACAAAAATTAAGAATTTGACATTTTACATACAATGATGCTTCAAGCATTTTGGCAATGAATGCCAACTTGTAAAAATGGTAAATTGCACTATATTGGCAGCATATTGAGATATAAATTGTGACATATTGATGCTAAAAACAGCTTATCCATATTACCTAAAAAGGTCAACATATGCATTAACTTGTGAATTATATAATAGTTAGTAAACTCCAAAAATTAAAGAATTAAACAATTAATTTATAATGTGCCCTAATTTGCCTAGTTGACTAGTATGGATAGGTTGGCATGCCAATAGGATTCTGACAGCTTTTCTGTCAATGGCTTTATGCCATACTGTGTTTTTACGGCTTATTATGCTGCACTGTGACTTTAATAGCCTACAGTTATACATATTGTGTATTTATTTTTGGCTTATCGCCAGATTGACTATATGGCTTTTTAGCCACGCTATTTGCACACCGGGAGACACTTTGTGACCAATGATGTGACGGCCCGAGGTACTAGGTACCCAGTGCCAGTATATCCATTTATCCAGTCTGGTCAGTATATAGGCTACACGGGCAGTAATTCAAGTACTATTAAATTCAAATACCTAAATCAAGTCTACTAACATACAGCACCACCAAAAATTTGTAAACACTTTATTTACTTTATTTTAGTATATATTGCTTTATATTTGGCACCACTAAGCAAAATTGCTTAGCGCGTTGCTTTTGTAACGCGTAGGTATTTGAGATACAGCTGGGGAGCCCAGCAGACCTACGACCGGATGAGACATCAGATCTGCACAGGAGTCCAGAGTCATCTGCACTGCATTGCATACATGGTAGGACTTAGGATATCTTGTATTTTGTACTTTTGTTGTATATTTGAAATTCAGCCCTGTATTTTGTAGTGTTATGAAAGCTCTAAAGTTTGTAATATTTTGTACATATTAAATAACATGGAGATTTTCTGTATATATTTAAATTATTATGGACTGTATTATGGAACTGTTTAATTACTTTAAAAGTCTATTGACTTTACTGAGAAATAGAGACTGTGAAATATTTGAGATTTTGATATCATCATATTAAATTGTTTTCAACAGGTTTGGAAGGATAGTTTGTCCTAAATATAGACAGCATCTTGCCAAATTTTTATTACCAGTCTTGAAACATTGATTTTATCAAAGTATAAAAATAGTATCAGCAAGATATGAATATTACATAAAAGACTTCTTAAAATCAAATTGAGTTCAGTAAATGAAATAATCACAGACTAGGTGTTCCGGCACGCCGTGTAGAACGCCTTGCTCGGCTATTCTGTAGACGGGTGAGGGGTGTTACAGCTGCAGATTACAGTACTTGTAACACCCTCCCTGTACCAACTCCATACATTCAACTGTTCCGGTGACCGATGTCGGTCCGGACAGCTAGAACGTCCGGAAAAATATTTAAACTAAAGTCGGGAATCATAATTAACTCAAATATTAATAAGAAAAATTTAGTAAAAATTTTAGAAATAAAATACAACCAAGTTAAATGAGCCAATGCCGTAGCGATGGGTAACCAGAGGGAAGTTGCGGTTCTCGCAACGAGGAGCCCTAGACCCGGGGGAAAAATTATAAAATAATTTTTAGGACTCCAGAGAAGGGTTATTGAGGTTCCCATGGCATTAGAATGCCAAGAAAATACCTAGAAAAATTTTTCAATCGGTACAGACAATTTTGACCCGTTAAGCCAAACGGAGGGCATTTTGGTCATTTCGCCTTCAGAGGTAATTTTTGGCCTACTTGTCCAGTTGAGTAAATAATTAATATGACATAAAATATGAATAAACATTACTAGAAATTAAATTGAAAATGAGTAGTGGAGAAAAGAAAGGAAAATGGGAAAAAGACTTATTTATGACATCATTGTGATGTCATTTAAAATTTCCACCAATCAAACTTAAGCAACTAATTGACTAACAAATAAAAGAGACTAAAAGAAGACCAAAATAACAAAAATTGCAGCAGCCATCTCCCTCCCCAAAAGACAGCCGAAACATGCCTTAGACCCCTCCATTGATTTTTTTTTCAATCAAGCTTAATTGCTCCCTTTGTTACACCACTAAACCCTAACCCCTTTCATTAAACCTTGACCATATCACTTGGGGAAGCTTTTGGCAGCCAAGAAGAAGAAGGAAAGTGAAGTTTTGAGCTTGGGAAAAATCTCCCTACAAGAGGTTAGTGCATATATGTAGTTAAAACTCATTAATTCCATGATTGAGGCTTGTAATGAGAAATTGTGAAATAAATGAAACAAATTCATGTGTATGTCCTGTAACACCCTCCCGGTAGCAACTCCGTACATTCTACTGTTCTGGTGACCGGTGTCGGTCCGGACAGCTAGAACTTCTGGAAAAATATTTAAACAAAAGTGAGGAACCACAATTAACTCAAATATTACTAAGAAAAATTTAGTAGAAATTTTAGAAATAAAATACAACCAAGTCAAATGAGCCGGTGCCCAAGCGATGGGTAATCAGAGGTAAGTTGCGGTTCTCGCAACGAGGAGCCCTAGACCTGGAGAAAAATTCATAAAATAATTTTTGGGACTCCAGAGAAGGGTCATTGAGGTTCCTATGGCATTAGAATGCCAAGAAAATATTTAGAAAAATTTTTCAATCGGTACAGATAATTTTGACCCGTTAAGCCAAACGGAGGGCATTTTGGTCATTTCGCCTTCAGAGGTGATTTTTGGCCGACTTGTCCAGTTAAGTAAATAATTATTATGATTCAAAATATGAGTAAATATTGCTAAAAATTAAATTGAAATGTGGTAGAAAAGAAAAGAAAAGAAAAATCAAAAATTAAGCAAATTATGACATATTATGATGTCACTCACTTACTTCCAACCAATCACAATTAAACAACCTATTAATTAATAAATAAAAAGAGATAAATATGGCCAAAAACAAAAGAAATCAGCAGCCCTTCTTCTCCTTAGAAAAACGTTTTACACCCCCTCCCCTCTTCCTCCATTAAATCTCAACCAAAGCTCCATTTTCACCCTTATTTCACCACAAACTCTCCTAAGTCCTTTCACTAAAAACTTGTCTATACCTCTTGGGAAGTGTTTGGCAGCCAAGAAGAAGAAAGAAAGTGAAGATTGGGACTTGGAAAAATCTGCCTACAAGAGGTTAAAGTGAGGTTAGTGCACATGTACACCTAAAGCTCTTTATTTCTATGTTAAAGACTTGAAATAAGTAAGGATTTGTAACTAAAATGAATAAAAACTATATGTATGTATGCCATCAATTTTGGCAGCCCTAAGGAAGGGATGAGAGTGATTGTTTTGATGGACTTTAAGTGGACTAAAGATCATGATTAAAGAATATATGCATGTGATAATGAATTAGTGAGTTAAACTAAGGTAATATGGGTGAAACTTGAACTTGGGCTAGGGTTTGGAAGTGAAAAATTTGATTTGGCTTATGAAATGGTTAAAGAACATTCTAATGGTCAATTAGTGAATATTTGAGGTATGTTGACCATAATTTGAGGTGCATTAGAGTGTTACAAACTGAAATGGTAGGCTGCCTTGTGAGTGCAGCAGGGTGGCTGGAATTGCAGTCCACTTGGACAGCCATATCTTTGGCTGTGTTGGTCCAATTGGTGTTTGGCCAATTGGAGATGAAACTAGGCTTATAATGGCACATTTTTGCTGAAGAAACCATGCCCAAAAGACTAAAGCAAGAGGACCAAAACTTGGCCCCAATCTGGATACCCTGCAAACAGCCCCTGGAGAAATGACCAAATGAACAGTAACTGTTCATTTGGCCATAACTCACTGTAGATATGGTCAATTGACCTGAAAGTTTTACAGCAACAAGATAAGATATAGACAAACAACTTTCATGAAGGACACCAATCTAAATTATGCCATTAACCTAATCAAATCATTGAGCAAAGTGAAGTTTATTGTACTGAGATTTCCAGAATTTTCATTTGAGCAGTAATGTTTGGATGGCTATAACTCCCTCTAGAAAACTCGGATTTAAGCGATTCTTGAACCGATGAAAACCTAAGGCATAGTACAACATTTCATACCTAGAAAGTTATGCCAAATTATGAACTTAACTTGATCAAATTACTGACCAAAATTGGACCAAAATCTGCCAAAACCCAAAAGTGCAGCATGAACAGTGCACGTGAAAAGTAAACTTATTTTGGCTATAACTTGAGCTACAAAACTCCAAATGGAGTGATTCGAAAAAGGAAATTCAACTAGACAAAATAAGGAACAACTTTCATGTTTACCATTTCCTCAAATTCCCACTGTAAAAATAACAAATGTAACAGTAAAGATGAAGCACCAAAGCTGAAAATTTTGTTCAATTAGCATTAAGCTTAGAAATGGTATTGGCAACCAATACCAACAAGTTTTAAATACAAAATGTGGTATGTTTGGGGTGTTAAAACCAATACACCTATTTTCTATCCAAAACTCAACATTTTTGTTGACCAATGAGGTGAATAGTGACACCAAAACCAAAAATTGGCAATTTTGCCAAAATGACCTAAACTTTGAGAAAGTGACCAAAACCAACAAGTTTTGAATACAAAATGTGGTATGTTGGGAGTACTAAAACCAATGTACCTATTGTTTATGCAAAAGTCAACATTTTAGTTGACTAATGAAATGAATAGTGACATGAAAACTTGAAATTCAAAAATTGTGAAACTTAAAAGTGCAAAATGCCCTAGTAGGCCTAATATGATTGGTTTGGATAGGTTGGCATGCCAATAGGGTATTGTTTTAGCAGTACTGCGAAAGGCTTTATGCCTGTATTCAAGGCTTTATGCCTGTATTCAAGGCTTTATGCCTGTATTCATGGCTTTATGCCCGTATTCATGGCTTTTATGCCCGTATTCATGGCTTTTATGCCCGATTATGTGATATCATGGCTTTTTAGCCATCGATCGCATACATGGTTGACGCGTTACCGTCCCATAGTATAACGACCGAGGCACCGCGGTGTCGGTGCCAACGACCCGTTATCGATCGATCGTCGATTATAGGTTACTTGGGCATGGAAAAGTATAACTGTAATTGAACTGATTGTTAAAGAAAATACGAAAATTAAATATCAGGAATGATTACGATAGAATACAAAGAAACTCAAGATCATGAAGAAAATAATTAATAAAATTCATGAAGAAGTTAATATCATAAAACGTAATTAGCCCTCGACTAAACATTAAGTTGGTAATTATTCAGTTCTTATGAACACAATGGCTAAGAAATTATGATTTTTATTTGCATATTATTTCTTTCTATTTTATTATTTGCACCACTAAGCTTTATGCTTAGCGCGTCGCTTTTGCAACGCGTAGGTACTGAAGATTTGGACAGAGGGCCCGTGAGACCACCAGTTCGGTAAGGCGGTTCACGATTACGCATAGTGTCCGTGTCACCTCAACTTCTGCAGTGCATTGGTAGGACACTAGGTGTCATTTTGGCATTCTGTAATAAATTTTGATTTTCTCATATGTAATGAAACTTATGTAATGTATTTTGATTTTCATGTAAATAATGCAAATTTGTGCTTGTAAATGGAAAAGTGAATATTGATCTGTGACTGTTACATGACTATCAAACGAGATGAATGATTGAGAATTGAAATTGAGAAATGAATGGTTGACAAATGTTGAGATGATGATTATTGGAGTTTGAGAGTAATTGAATACGAATATATGAATATTGGAGGTGTTTTTCACAGGTTCCGAAGAACTGTTTTCTCCATTTTTAGCCGGTACTCCGCCGGATTTTCTTTAAAATTTTCGGAACCTCAAATAAATTACAATTTCAATAAATAAATTATATTTCACAAGTTATTTTCAAAACTATGATAAAAATGAATTAAGATAAAAATAAAGTGCTCCGGCACACTGAGTGGCATAACTTGCTCGGCTACACTATAGTCGGGTAAGGGGTGTCACATTTAGTGGTATCAGAGCACGGTTTAGGCATTTCTGGACCTAGATAAGTTGCATATCATGCATTGCATTCATAAGAGTCGAGGTGACACTATTGCAGATCTGTATTTCCTGTTTATTTTAGGTTAAGGTATGGAATAAGAGAGTGAAGAGACAATGAGATAGCGAATGGAGATGAGAAGAAGACTGTATTTAAGATGAAAAAGGATGAGTACATAACTGTTTGAGGATAGGATTGAGACTAAGGAGAAAGTGAAGTAGGATAACACGAAAAGGTGAAGAAATAAAGAGGTAGTAGCTCCTTGGCTATTTACATTCGGTAAATTTCGAGGACGAAATTTAAATTAGAGGGGAAGAGTTGTAACACCCTCCCGGTAGCAACTCCGTACATTCTACTGTTCCGGTGACCAGTGTCGGTCCGGACAGCTAGAACTTCTGGAAAAATATTTAAACAAAAGTGAGGAACCATAATTAACTCAAATATTACTAAGAAAAATTTAGTAAAAATTTTAGAAATAAAATACAACCAAGTCAAATGAGCTGGTGCCCAAGCGATGGGTAATCAGAGGTAAGTTGCGGTTCTCGCAACGAGGAGCCCTAGACCCAGAGAAAAATTCATAAAATAATTTTTGGGACTCCAGAGAAGGGTCATTGAGGTTCCTATGGCATTAGAATGCCAAGAAAATATTTAGAAAATTTTTTCAATCGGTACAGACAATTTTGACCCGTTAAGCCAAACGGAGGGCATTTTGGTCATTTCGCCTTCAGAGGTGATTTTTGGCCGACTTGTCCAGTTAAGTAAATAATTATTATGATTCAAAATATGAATAAATATTGCTAAAAATTAAATTGAAATGTAGTAGAAAAGAAAAGAAAAGAAAAATAAAAAATTAAGCAAATTATGACATATTATGATGTCACTCACTTACTTCCAACCAATCACAATTAAACAACCTATTAATTAATAAATAAAAAGAGATAAATATGGCCAAAAACAAAAGAAATCAACAGCCCTTCTTCTCCTTAGAAAAACGTTTTACACCCCCTCCCCTCTTCCTCCATTAAATCTCAACCAAAGCTCCATTTTCACCCTTATTTCACCACAAACTCTCCTAAGTCCTTTCACTAAAAACTTGTCTATACCTCTTGGGAAGTGTTTGGCAGCCAAGAAGAAGAAAGAAAGTGAAGATTGGGACTTGGAAAAATCTGCCTACAAGAGGTTAAAGTGAGGTTAGTGCACATATACACCTAAAGCTCTTTATTTCTATGTTAAAGACTTGAAATAAGTAAGGATTTGTAACTAAAATGAATAAAAACTATGTGTATGTATGCCATCAATTTTGGCAGCCCTAAGGAAGGGATGAGAGTGATTGTTTTGATGGACTTTAAGTGGACTAAAGATCATGATTAAAGAATATATGCATGTGATAATGAATTAGTGAGTTAAACTAAGGTAATATGGGTGAAACTTGAACTTGGGCTAGGGTTTGGAAGTGAAAATTTTGATTTGGCTTATGAAATGGTTAAAGAACATTCTAATGGTCAATTAGTGAATATTTGAGGTATGTTGACCATAATTTGAGGTGCATTAGAGTGTTACAAACTGAAATGGTAGGCTGCCTTGTGAGTGCAGCAGGGTGGCTGGAATTGCAGTCCACTTGGACAGCCATATCTTTGGCTGTGTTGGTCCAATTGGTGTTTGGCCAATTGGACATGAAACTAGGCTTATAATGGCACAATTTTTCTGAAGAAACCATGCCCAAAAGACCAAAGCAAGAGGACCAAAACTTGGCCCCAATCCGGATACTTTGCAAACAGCCCCTGCAGAAATGACTAAATGAACAGTAACTGTTCATTTGGCCATAACTCACTGTAGATATGGCCAATTGATCTGAAAGTTTTACAGCAACAAGATAAGATATAGACAAAAAACTTTCATGAAGGACACCAATCTAAATTATGCCATTAACCTAATCAAATCATTGAGCAAAGTGAAGTTTACTGTACTGAGATTTCCAGAATTTTCATTTGAGCAGTAATGTTTGGATGACTATAACTCCCTCTAGAAAACTCGGATTTAGGCGATTCTTGAACCGATAAAAACCTAAGGCATAGTAGAACATTTCATATGAAGAAAGTTAGGCCAAATTATGAACTTAACTTGATCAAATTACTGGCCAAAATTGGACCAAAATCTGCCGAAACCCAAAAGTGCAGCATGAACAGTGCACGTGAATAGTAAACTTATTTTGGCCATAACTTGAGCTACAAAACTCCAAATGGAGTGATTCAAAAAAGGAAATTCAACTAGACAAAATAAGGAACAACTTTCATGTTTATCATTTCCTCAAATTCCCACTGTAAAAATAACAAATGTAACAGTAAAGATGAAGCACCAAATCTAAAAATTTTGTTCAATTAGCATTAAGCTTAGAAATGGTATTGGCAACCAATACCAACAAGTTTTAAATGCAAAATGTGGTATGTTTGGGGTGTTAAAACCAATACACCTATTTTCTATTCAAAATTCAACATTTTTGTTGACCAATGAGGTGAATAGTGACACCAAACCAAAAATTGGCAATTTTACCAAAATGACCTAAACTTTGAGAAAGTGACCAAAACCAACAAGTTTTGAATACAAAATGTGGTATGTTGGGAGTACTAAAACCAATGTACCTATTGTTTATGCAAAAGTCAACATTTTAGTTGACTAATGAAATGAATAGTGACATGAAAACTTGAAATTCAAAAATTGTGAAACTTAAAAGTGCAAAATGCCCTAGTAGGCCTAATATGATTGGTTTGGATAGGTTGGCATGCCAATAGGGTATTGTTTTAGCAGTACTGCGAAAGGCTTTATGCCTGTATTCACGGCTTTATGCCCGTATTCATGGCTTTATGCCTGTATTCATGGCTTTTATGGCCATATTCATGGCTTTTATGCCCGTATGCATGGCTTTTATGCCCGATTATGTGATATCATGGCTTTTTAGCCATACTGACTGCATACATGGTTGACGTTCTGCGTCCCATAGTATAACGACCCGAGGCACCGCGGTGTCCAGTGCCAACGACCCGTTATCCAGTCCAGTCGTCCAGTATAGGTTACTTGGGCATGGAAAAGTATAACTGTAATTGAACTGATTGTTAAAGAAAATACGAAAATTAAATATCAGGAATGATTACGATAGAATACAAAGAAACTCAAGATCATGAAGAAAATAATTAATAAAATTCATGAAGAAGTTAATATCATAAAACGTAATTAGCCCTCGACTAAACATTAAGTTGGTAATTATTCAGTTCTTATGAACACAATGGCTAAGAAATTATGATTTTTATTTGCATATTATTTCTTTCTATTTTATTATTTGCACCACTAAGCTTTATGTTTAGCGCGTCGCTTTTGCAACGCGTAGGTACTGAAGATTTGGACAGAGGGCCCAGTAGACCACAGATTCGGTAAGGCAGTTCACAGTTCTGCATAGTGTCCGTGTCACCTCAACTTCTGCAGTGCATTGGTAGGACACTAGGTGTCATTTTGGCATTCTGTAATAAATTTTGATTTTCTCATATGTAATGAAACTTATGTAATGTATTTTGATTTTCATGTAAATAATGAAAATTTGTGCTTGTAAATGGAAAAGTGAATATTGATCTGTGACTGTTACATGACTATCAAACGAGATGAATGATTGAGAATTGAAATTGAGAAATGAATGGTTGACAAATGTTGAGATGATGATTATTGGAGTTTGAGAGTAATTGAATACGAATATATGAATATTGGAAGTATTTTTCACAGGTTCCGAAGAACTGTTTTCTCCATTTTTAGCCGGTACTCCGCCGGATTTTCTTTAAAATTTTCGGAACCTCAAATAAATTACAATTTCAATAAATAAATTATATTTCACAAGTTATTTTCAAAACTATGATAAAAATGAATTAAGATAAAAATAGAGTGGTCCGGCACACTGAGTGGCATAACTTGCTCGGCTACACTGTAGTCAGCTACATGTCCACCATAGAATTTGGCAGCCCTAATAGAGGAATGGTTTTGATTGTTTTAATGGACTTAAAGTGAGCTAGAAATGGTGTTTAAGGTATGAATATGCATGGATGTTAAACTAGTGTGCTAATTGAGGTTTATGGGTAAATTGAGTTGGACATTAGGGTTTTGAGAAGTGAAACTTTGACTTGGCTTATGAAACTGTTAAAGAACACTCTAATGGTCAATTAGTGACCATTTGAGGTATGTTGATCATAAATTGGACTGAAAAATGGCTTGGCAAAGAGAATGACTATGCTGCCTAAAGACAGCATAATGGGGACTGAGAATCCAGTCCAATTACACAGCCATAACTTTGGCTGTGTTGGTCCAATTGGTGTTTGGCCAATTGGACATGAAACTAGGCTTAAAATGGCACATTTTTGCTGAAGAAACCATGCCCAAAAGACCAAAGCAAGAGGACCAAAACTTGGCCCCAATCTAGATACCCTGCAACTGATTTTGCAGAATGACCAAATGAACAGTAACTGTTCATTTGGCCATAACTCACTATAGATTTGGTCAATTGACCTGAAATTTTTACAGCAACAAGTTAAGACATAGAAAAACAACTTTCATGGAGAAACCTACCCCAAATTATGGCCAGAACCAATTCAAAAATGCAATCACAATCACTATTTATGTTACTGTAGATATGGTCAATTCTACAGATTGGCAATCCGGCCAGCTGTGGTTTTTGGGCCATATCTGGAGCTACAAAACTCCAAATGGAGTGATTCAAAAAAGGAAATTCAACTAGACAAAATAAGGAACAACTTTCATGTTTTTCATTTCTTCAAATTCCCACTGCAACAGTATTTAATGGAACAGTAAACATATGCTTAAAAAACTGAAATTTTCTGCCCTCTTGGTTTTAAGTTAGAAATGGTAAATGTGACCAATCCCAACAAGTGTAAACAGCAAAATGTGGTATGTTGGGAGTGCCAAAACCAATGTACCTAATTTCTACCTAAAAGTCAACATTTTAGTTGACAAAGAGGTGAATAGTGACACCGAAACTTGAAATTCAAAGATTGAAGAATTTTAAAGTATCGAATGCCCTAGTATACCTAACAAGATTGGTTTGGATAGTTTGGCATGCCAATAGGGTTCAGTTAGCAGTACTGCACATGGCGATATGGCATTCTGTGATTTCATGGCTTTTAGCCATTCTGACTTTGTATTGAGACTTGGCCTTGTGCCTGATATTATTTACAGCTTGTTAGCTGTTCTGTTGCACACTGGGAGATGCATATGTGACCGATGGTGTGACGGCCCGAGGTACTAGGTATCCAAAGGATTTACCCATTATCCAGTCCAGTCGTCTAGTGTAGGTTACTTGGGGCAACCAAATGAATAAAAGTGAACAAAGTTAATGAAAAAAATGAATATACCAACACCAAACAAAGAAAGCATACACATTCTATACACATTTATTTTCTTGCTATTTTCTTTTATTATATTATTGCACCACTAAGCATTATTGCTTAGCGCGTTGCTTTTGCCACACGTAGGTACTGGAGATCCCGATCGTGAGCCCAGTAGACCACAGGCTGGGTGAGTCCATCCTGCAGATTCGCATGTGTCCTTGTCACCTCAACTTCTGCAGTGCATTGGTAGGACACTAGGTGTCATTTTGATATTTTGTAGCAAATTTTTACTTTCTCATATGTATTTGAACTTATGTAATATATTTTGATGTTCATGTAAATAATGAAAGTTATGACTATGAATGCAAAATTTGAGCATTTATTTATTGCTTGTATATGAGTATTATGAGAAATGGATGTTTGAGAAATGACAAGGTTATTGAGAACTGAAATTGAGAAATATTGTTGAGATTTTGGATATTGGAGTTTGAGATGATGGAATACAAATATTGGGAGTGTTTTTAACAGGTTCCGAAGAACTGTTTTCTCCATTTTTAGTCGGTACTCCGCCGGATTTTCTTTAAAATCTTCGGAACCTCAAATAAATAATACTTTTGATAAAAGGCTAAAATAAATTATATTTCATAAGTTATATTCACAAGCATGGTATAAATTAATTAAGGTATATTAGAATGTACCGGTACACCGTGTGGCATAGCTTGCTCGGCTACACTGTAGACGGGTAAGGGGTGTCACATTTAGTGGTATCAGAGCACGGTTTAGGCGTTTCTGGTCCTAGATTGAGTCCATACCATGCATTGCATTTGTAAGAGTCGAGGTGACACTAATGCAGATCTGTTTGTTTTTCTTATTTGAATAGGATATGGACCCTTCATCTCAGAGGGCAGTTGAGGAGGAAGTGGAGAGTCATGCTCCACCTGTAGCAGCTGAGACTGGGGGTAGGGGAGAACCTACTCCGCCAGCTCAAGCAGAGCCTGCTCAGCCTCCACAGGCCATGTTCCAGCAAATGGCCGACTTCTTTAGACAAATGGCCGGAGTAATGCCAGCACCACCACCACCACCAGCTCCACAGCAGAAATCACACCTGGAAAGGCTAAGAAAGTTTGGGGCGGTGGATTTCTTCGGCAAGAGAGAGGATGACTCTGTTGCAGCTGAGAATTGGTTGAACAGAACGGGCAGAGTCTTAAAACAACTCCACTGCACCTCAGAGCAAAATCTAGAAGCTGCAGTATCCTTGTTGCAAGACGATGCCTACGAATGGTGGGACACTGTGTCCAGTGAAGTGCAGCCAGAAGCTGTAACTTGGGACTTCTTTCTCTCCGAGTTCAAGAAGAAATATGTGGGTACTGTATACCTGGAAGAGAGAAGAAGAGAGTTTATTAACCTGAGGCAGAGACAGTTGTCAGTGGCCGAATATGAGAAGGAATTTGTCCGATTGAGCCGTTATGGAAGGGAGATAGTCCCTAATGAAGCAGAAAGATGTAAGAGATTTGAAGAGGGACTAAATGACAACATCAAGATCCAGCTCACTGCCTTGGGAATCACAGAATTTACCAAATTAGTGGAAGCTGCAATAAAGGTTGAAAAAGTAAGAATCAGTGAGCAGACTAGAAGGGAAAGACAGCAGAAGAGGGGCCCAGGTCAGTCTAGTTCAGCTCCTGCATTTGGGAAGAAGTTTAAGGGTCCTCCTGCACAGAGTTCAGCTCAGCCACAGGGTCAGGGTCAGTCTCAGGGGCCCAGGCCACAGTTCACCCCTAGGAGAGGTCAGTCCACACCATCAGTGGGCAGCTCTCCAGGGTACCAGCCCCAGCAACTTCTGCGTGTCCACACTGTCTGAAATGGCACAAGGGGGAGTGTTGGAGAGTAACTGGTGCCTGCTTGAGGTGTGGGTCAACAGAGCATCAGTTAAGGAACTGTCCACGCAGAACTACTACAGCTGCTCCAACACAAGCAGACAGACCTGCTCCTGCACCACAGAGAGGTAGAAAATCTGGTAAATCTGAGGCTGTTGGACCATCACAGAGGCCTGCATCTGAGCCAGCAGAGAGGCCTGACAGCAGACCACCAGCAAGAAATTATGCCCTGAGAGCTCAGGAGGAGCAAGATGCCCCGGACGTCATCAGGGGTACGTTCTCCCTCTACACTACACCTGTGCATGCATTGGTGGATCCAGGATCCACTCATTCATACATCTGCATCAACTTACCCGTAGAAAGGGGGATACTAGTAGGGGAGAGTGACCAAGACATTCTGGTCACTAATCCATTGGGTCACAGTGTAGTGGTGAACAAGGTATACAAGGGTTACCCGTTAACGATTCAAGGGTATGAATTCTCGGCAGACCTAATTGAGTTGCCCTTTCACGGGTTTGACGTGATTTTGGGAATGGATTGGTTGTCACGTCATCAGGCAATAGTTGATTGCAAATTGAAGAGAATTTCTCTGAAAACTCCTGAGGGAAATGAAATCACTATTGTGGGGGAAAGGATAGATTTCTTGTCCAATGTCATCTCAGCCACAGTTGCAAGAAGAATGATGAGAAAAGGCTGTGAAGCCTACCTAGCACATGTGGTGGATACTAGGCAGGCTAAGCCAAACTTGAATGATATACCCACAGTAAGAGACTTCCCAGAGGTATTTCCTGAAGAGTTGCCTGGTTTACCACCAGAAAGGGAAGTCGAATTTGCTATTGAGACACTGCCGGGTACAACACCCATTTCCATTGCTCCTTATAGGATGGCACCCACTGAATTGAGGGAGTTGAAAACTCAGTTGCAAGAGTTGTTAGGTAAGGGGTTCATACGCCCCAGTGTGTCACCATGGGGAGCTCCAGTGCTGTTTGTGAAAAAGAAGGATGGGACTTTGAGGCTATGCATTGATTACCGGCAGTTGAATAAAGTGACTGTGAAGAACAAATATCCGTTGCCTAGAATTGATGATCTGTTTGATCAGTTGAAGGGGGCAGGAGTATTTTCTAAGATTGATCTCAGATCAGGGTATCATCAGTTGAGGGTGAAGGATGTAGATGTGCCCAAGACTGCATTCAGGACCCGGTATGGGCATTATGAGTTTCTGGTGATGCCCTTTGGCCTAACAAATGCACCAGCGGCATTTATGGACCTTATGAACCGTATCTTCCATCCATACCTAGATCGGTTCGTAGTGGTCTTTATTGATGATATTCTGGTGTATTCCAAGAACGGGGAAGAACATGATGAGCATTTGAGGATTGTTCTGCAAACCCTGAGAGAAAAGAAGCTGTATGCTAAGTTGTCCAAGTGTGACTTTTGGCTGAATGAGATAGCATTCCTTGGACACATAGTGTCAGCTGATGGGATTAGGGTGGATCCCAAGAAAATAGAAGCAGTGATGGAATGGAAGCCTCCCAGGAATACAACTGAGGTCAGAAGCTTCTTAGGGCTAGCTGGGAATTACAGAAGATTTGTGAAGGGATTTTCTTTAATAGCTGCTCCAATGACCAAGTTGTTACACAAGAATGTCAGATTTGACTGGAATGACAAGTGTCAGACCAGTTTTGAGAAGTTCGAGGCTATGTTGACAGAGGCACCAGTGTTAACACAGCCAGTGTCAGGAAAGGACTTCGTGGTCTACAGTGATGCCTCTCATAATGGGTTAGGGTGTGTATTGAGGCAAGAGGGGAAGGTAGTCGCTTATGCTTCCAGACAGCTAAGACCACATGAACAGAACTACCCTACCCATGATCTAGAACTTGCAGCAATTATCTTCGCACTGAAGATATGGAGGCATTACTTGTATGGTGAAAAGTGCTACATTTACGCAGACCACAAAAGCCTGAAATATTTGCCAACCCAAAAGGAGCTCAACCTTAGACAGAGGCGATGGATTGAGTTCCTGAAGGATTATGACTGTGTAATTGACTACCATCCTGGGAAGGCAAATGTAGTTGCTGATGCTTTGAGCAGAAAGTCCATCACAGCTTTGAGATCATTGAATGCCCGTCTAACTTTGATTCGAGATGGAGCTATTTTGGCTGAGTTGCAAGTGAGGCCAAACACGCTCTGCAGATTTTGGATGGGCAAATGGCAGATGGAAAATTAACGGCCATTATGAGCAAAATCCCAGAAGGAAAAGCAACTGATTATGAGGTGAAGGTAAATGGGTGTCTGTATTACAAAGGAAGACTGTGTGTACCAGATGATGGGGAATTGAAGGCCAATATTCTAAAAGAGGCACACACTAATGTATATGCTATGCACCCAGGAAATACAAAGATGTATCGTGATCTGAAGATTCAGTATTGGTGGCCTGGTATGAAGAAAGACATAGCTGACTATGTGACTAAATGCTTGACATGTCAGCAAGTCAAGGCAGAACATCAAGTTCCATCGGGTTTGCTACAGCCTATACGCATACCTGAATGGAAATGGGATCAGGTCACCATGGATTTTGTAAGTGGTCTACCTCTCACCCGGAAGAAACATGATGCAATATGGGTGATAGTTGATAGATTGACAAAGTCAGCACACTTTCTGCCAGTTAGGACTGACTACTCACTGGAGAAGTTAGCAGAATTGTATATCAGTGAGATAGTTAGACTGCATGGAATTCCACTTGCCATCATATCTGATCGAGACCCAACGTTTACATCGAGATTTTGGAAGAAGTTGCATGAATCCTTGGGTACACAACTCCACTTCAGCACAGCCTTCCATCCTCAGACGGATGGGCAATCAGAAAGAGTAATCTAGGTAAACAATTGAACCAATGAAATTGACACAAATATTGAATTAAAATGAAAACAATAACGTGAAATATATGTCAGGTCCTTGAGGATATGCTGAGAAGTTGTGTCATTGAGTTTGAGGGAAGTTGGGATCGATACCTCCCACTGGCAGAATTTGTATACAATAATAGCTACCAAGCTAGCATCCAAATGGCCCCATATGAAGCACTGTATGGGAGAAAATGTAGAACTCCAGTGTGCTGGACTGAATTGGGCGAAGACAAACTGGTAGGGCCAGACCTGGTGAAACAGGCTGAGGAGAAGGTAAAATCAATCAAAGCCAACTTAAAGGTTGCCGAAATCTTATGCCGACCTGAAGAGGAAAGAAATAGAATATGTGGTTGGCGACAAAGTGTTCCTCAAGGTGTCACCATGGAAGAAGGTATTGAGGTTTGGAAGGAAAGGTAAGTTGAGCCCTAGGTTCATTGGCCCATATGAAATCATCGAACGTGTGGGTCCAGTGGCATATAGGCTAGCTTTACCACCAGAGCTGGACAAGATCCACAATGTGTTCCACGTGTCTATGCTCAGAAGATACCGCTCAGATCCTTCACATGTCATCTCCAGAGAAGAAATTGAAATACAGCCGGATTTGACATACGAAGAAGAACCTCTACGGATCTTGGCTCGGGAAGTGAAACAGTTGAGAAATAAGCAAATTCCATTGGGGAAAGTGCTTTGGAGGCAACACAACACCGGAGAGGCAACTTGGGAAACTGAAGAGACGATGAGGCAACAGTTCCCTCAACTGTTTGCATCAGGTAAATTTCGAGGACGAAATTTAAATTAGAGGGGAAGAGTTGTAACACCCTCCCTGTACCAACTCCGTACATTCTACTGTTCTGGTGACCGGTGTCGGTCCGGACAGCTAGAACGTCCGAAAAAATATTTAAACTAAAGTCGGGAATCATAATTAACTCAAATATTAAAAAGAAAAATTTAGTAAAATTTTTAGAAATAAAATACAACCAAGTTAAACGAGCCGGTGCCCTAGCGATGGGTAACCAGAGGGAAGTTGCGGTTCTCGCAACGAGGAGCCCTAGACCCGGGGGAAAAAATATAAAATAATTTTTGGGACTCCAGAGAAGGGTTATTGAGGTTCCCATGGCATTAGAATGCCAAGAAAATACCTAGAAAAATTTTTCAATCGGTACAGACAATTTTGACCCGTTATGCCAAACGAAGGGCATTTTGGTCATTTCGCCTTCAGAGGTGATTTTTGGCCGACTTGTCCAGTTGAGTAAATAATTAATATGACATAAAATATGAATAAACATTACTAGAAATTAAATTGAAAATGAGTAGTGGAGAAAAGAAAGGAAAATAGGAAAAAGACTTATTTATGACATCATTGTGATGTCATTTAAAATTTCCACCAATCACACTTAAGCAACTAATTGACTAACAAATAAAAGAGACTCAAAGAAGACCAAAATAACAAAAATTGTAGCAGCCATCTCCCTCCCCAAAAGCCAGCCGAAACATGCCCTAGACCCCTCCATTGATTTTTTTTTCAATCAAGCTTAATTGCTCCCTTTGTTACACCACTAAACCCTAACCCCTTTCATTAAACCTTGACCATATCACTTGGGAAAGCTTTTGGCAGCCAAGAAGAAGAAGGAAAGTGAAGTTTTGAGCTTGGGAAAAATCTCCCTACAAGAGGTTAGTGCATATATGTAGTTAAAACTCATTAATTCCATGATTGAGGCTTGTAATGGATGAGAAATTGTGAAATAAATTAAACAAATTCATGTGTATGTCCACCATAGAATTTGGCAACCCTAATAGAGGAATGGTTTTGATTCTTTTAATGGACTTAAGCTAGAAATGATGTTTAAGGTATGAATATGCATGGATGTTGAACTAGTGTGCTAATTGAGGTTTATGGGTAAATTGAGTTGGATATTAGGGTTTTGAGAAGTGAAACTTTGACTTGGCTTATGAAACTGTTAAAGAACACTCTAATGGTCAATTAGTGACCATTTGAGGTATGTTGACCATAAATTGGACTGAAAAATGGCTTGGCAAAGAGAATGACTATGCTGCCTAAAGACAGCAGAATGGGGACTGAGAATCCAGTCCAATTACACAGCCATAACTTTGGCTGTGTTGGTCCAATTGGTGTTTGGCCAATTGGACATGAAACTAGGCTTAAAATGGCACATTTTTGCTGAAGAAACCATGACCAAAAGACCAAAGCAAGAGGACCAAAACTTGGCCCCAATCCGGATACCCTGCAACTGATTCTGCAGGATGACCAAATGAACAGTGTAACTGTTCATTTGGCCATAACTCACTGTAGATTTGGTCAATTGACCTGAAATTTTTACAGAAACAAGTTAAGACATAGACAAACAACTTTCATGAAGAAACCTACCCCAAATTATGGCCAGAACCAATTCAAAAATGCAATCACAGTCACTGTTCATGTTACTGTAGATATGGTCAATTCTGCAGATTGGCAATCCGGCCAGCTGTGGTTTTTAAGCCATATCTGGATCTACAAAACTCCAAATGGAGTGATTCAAAAAAGGAAATTCAACTAGACAAAATAAGGAACAACTTTCATGTTTTTCATTTCTTCAAATTCCCACTGCAACAGTGTTTAATGGAACAGTAAACATATGCTTAAAAAACTGAAATTTTCTACCCTCTTGGTTTTAAGTTAGAAATGGTAAATGTGACCAATCCCAACAAGTGTAAATAGCAAAATGTGGTATGTTGGGAGTGCCAAAACCAATGTACCTAATTTCTACCTAAAAGTCAACATTTTAGTTGACCAAAGAGGTGAATAGTGACACCGAAACTTGAAATTCAAAGATTGAAGAATTTTAAAGTATCGAATGCCCTAGTATACCTAACAAGATTGGTTTGGATAGTTTGGCATGCCAATAGGGTTCAGTTAGCAGTACTGCACATGGCGATATGCCATTCTGTGATTTCATGGCTTTTAGCTATTCTCACTTTGTATTGAGACTTGGCCTTGTGCCTGATATTATTTACAGCTTGTTAGCTGTTCTGTTGCACACCGGGAGAAGCATATGTGACCGATGGTGTGACGGCCCGAGGTACTAGGTACCCAGTGCCAGTTTACCCGTTATCCAGTCCATTCGTCTAGTGTATGTTACTTGGGGCAACCAAATGAATAAAAGTGAACAAAGTTAATGAAAAAAATGAATATACCAACACCAAACAAAGAAAGCATACACATTCCATACACATTTATTTTCTTGCTATTTTCTTTTATTATATTATTGCACCACTAAGAATTATTGCTTAGCGCGTTGCTTTTGCCACACGTAGGTACTGGAGATCCCGATCGTGAGCCCAGTAGACCACAGACTGGGTGAGTCCATCCTGCAGTTCTGCACAGTGTCCTTGTCACCTCAACTTCTGCAGTGCATTGGTAGGACACTAGGTGTCATTTTGATATTTTGTAGCAAATTTTTACTTTCTCATATGTATTTGAACTTATGTAATATATTTTGATGTTCATGTAAATAATGAAAGTTATGACTATGAATGCAAAATTTGAGCATTTATTTATTGCTTGTATATGAGTATTATGAGAAATGGATGTTTGAGAAATGACAAGGTTATTGAGAACTGAAATTGAGAAATATTGTTGAGATTTTGGATATTGGAGTTTGAGATGAAGGAATACAAATATTGGGAGTGTTTTTAACAGGTTCCGAAGAACTGTTTTCTCCTTTTTTAGTAGGTACTCCGCCGGATTTTCTTTAAAATCTTCAGAACCTCAAATAAATAATACTTTTGATAAATGGCTAAAATAAATTATATTTCATAAGTTATATTCACAAGCATGGTATAAATTAATTAAGGTATATTAGAATGTGCCGGTACACCGTGTGGCATAGCTTGCTCGGCTACACTGTAGACGGGTAAGGGGTGTCACATTTAGTGGTATCAGAGCACGGTTTAGGCGTTTCTGGTCCTAGATTGAGTCCATACCATGCATTGCATTTGTAAGAGTCGAGGTGACACTAATGCAGATTTGTTTGTTTTTCTTATTTGAATAGGATATGGACCCTTCATCTCAGAGGGCAGTTGAGGAGGAAGTGGAAAGTCATGCTCCACCTGTAGCAGCTGAGACTGGGGGTAGGGGAGAACCTACTCATGACTCAAGCAGAGCACGCTCGGCCTCCACGAGCCATGTTCCAACCAAATGGTCGACTTCTTTAGACAAATGGCCGAGTAATGCCAGCACCACCACCACCAGCTCCACAGCAGAAATCACACCTGGAAAGGCTAAGAAAGTTTGGGGCGGTGGATTTCTTCGGCAAGAGAGAGGATGACTCTATTGCAGCTGAGAATTGGTTGAACAGAACGGGCCGAGTCTTAAAACAACTCCACTGCACCTCAGAGCAAAATCTAGAAGCTGCAGTATCCTTGTTGCACGACGATGCCTACGAATGGTGGGACATCGTGTCGATGAAATGCAGCCGGAAAGTCAGAACTTGGGACTTCTTTCTCTCCGAGTTCAAGAAGAAATATGTGGGTACTGTATACCTGGAAGAGAGAAGAAGAGAGTTTATTAACCTGAGGCAGAGACAGTTGTCAGTGGCCGAATATGAGAAGGAATTTGTCCGATTGAGCCGTTATGGAAGGGAGATAGTCCCTAATGAAGCAGAAAGATGTAAGAGATTTGAAGAGGGACTAAATGACAACATCAAGATCCAGCTCACTACCTTGGGAATCACAGAATTTACCAAATTAGTGGAAGCTGCAATAAAGGTTGAAAAAGTAAGAATCAGTGAGCAGACTAGAAGGGAAAGACAGCAGAAGAGGGGCCCAGGTCAGTCTAGTTCAGCTCCTGCATTTGGGAAGAAGTTTAAGGGTCCTCCTGCACAGAGTTCAGCTCAGCCACAGGTCGTGGTCGGTCTCGGGGCCTGAGCCACGATTCACCCCTAGTAGAGGTCAGTCCACACTATCAGTGGGCGCTCTCTCGAGGATGGGGTTCGAGAGACCAGCCCGGCAACCTGCGTGTCCACACCATGCGAAATGGCACAAGGGGGAGTGTTGGAGAGTAACTGGTGCCTGCTTGAGGTGTGGGTCAACAGAGCATCAGTTAAGGAACTGTCCACGCAGAACTACTACAGCTCCTCCAACACAAGCGCATGCACTGCTCTGCACCATAGAGAGGTAGAAAATGCGGTAAATGAGGTCATTTGGACCATCACGAGAGGCCAGATCGAGCGGCAGAGAGGCCCGACAGCAGACCACCAGCCGAAATTATGCCCCGAGCTCGGGAGGAGCAAGATGCCGGGCGTCATCGAGTGCGTTCTCCTCTACACTACACCTGTGCATGCATTGGTGGATCCAGGATCCACTCATTCATACATCTGCATCAACTTACCCGTAGAAAGGGGGATACTAGTAGGGGAGAGTGACCAAGACATTTTGGTCACTAATCCATTGGGTCACAGTGTAGTGGTGAACAAGGTATACAAGGGTTGCCCGTTAACGATTCAAGGGTATGAATTCTCGGCAGACCTAATTGAGTTGCCCTTTCACGAGTTTGACGTGATTTTGGGAATGGATTGGTTGTCACGTCATCAGGCAATAGTTGATTGCAAATTGAAGAGAATTTCTCTGAAAACTCCTGAGGGAAATGAAATCACTGTTGTGGGGGAAAGGACAGATTTCTTGTCCAATGTCATCTCAGCCACAGTTGCAAGAAGAATGATGAGAAAAGGCTGTGAAGCCTACCTAGCACATGTGGTGGATACTAGGCAGGCTAAGCCAAACTTGAATGATATACCAACAATAAGAGACTTCCCAGAGGTATTTCCTAAAGAGTTGCCTGATTTACCACCAGAAAGGGAAGTCGAATTTGCTATTGAGACACTACCGGGTACAACACCCATTTCCATTGCTCCTTATAGGATGGCACCCACTGAATTGAGGGAGTTGAAAACTCAGTTGCAAGAGTTGTTAGATAAGGGGTTCATACGCCCCAGTGTGTCACCATGGGGAGCTCCAGTGCTGTTTGTGAAAAAGAAGGATGGGACTTTGAGGCTATGCATTGATTACCGGCAGTTGAATAAAGTGACTGTGAAGAACAAATATCCGTTGCCTAGAATTGATGATCTGTTTGATCAGTTGAAGGGGGCAGGAGTATTTTCTAAGATTGATCTCAGATCAGGGTATCATCAGTTGAGGGTGAAGGATGTAGATGTGCCCAAGACTGCATTCAGGACCCGGTATGGGCATTATGAGTTTCTGGTGATGCCCTTTGGCCTAACAAATGCACCAGCGGCATTTATGGACCTTATGAACCGTATCTTCCATCCATACCTAGATCGGTTCGTAGTGGTCTTTATTGATGATATTCTGGTGTATTCCAAGACCAGGGAAGAACATGATGAGCATTTGAGGATTGTTCTGCAAACCCTGAGAGAAAAGAAGCTGTATGCTAAGTTGTCCAAGTGTGACTTTTGGCTAAATGAGATAGCATTCCTTGGACACATAGTGTCAGCTGATGGGATTAGGGTAGATCCCAAGAAAATAGAAGCAGTGATGGAATGGAAGCCTCCCAGGAATACAACTGAGGTCAGAAGCTTCTTGGGGCTAGCTGGGTATTACAGAAGATTTGTGAAGGGATTTTCTTTAATATTGCTCCAATGACCAAGTTGTTACACAAGAATGTCGATTTGGAATGACAAGTGTCAGACCAGTTTTGAGAAGTTGAAGGCTATGTTGACAGAGGCACCAGTGTTAACACAGCCAGTGTCAGGAAAGGACTTTGTGGTCTACAGTGATGCCTCTCATAATGGGTTAGGGTGTGTATTGATGCAAGAGGGGAAGGTGGTCGCTTATGCTTCCAGACAGCTAAGACCACATTAACAGAACTACCCTACCCATGATCTAGAACTTGCAGCAATTATCTTCGCACTGAAGATATGGAGGCATTACTTGTATGGTGAAAAGTGCTACATTTACACAGACCACAAAAGCCTGAAATATTTGCCAACCCAAAAGGAGCTCAACCTTAGACAGAGGCAATGGATTGAGTTCCTGAAGGATTATGACTGTGTAATTGACTACCATCCTGGGAAGGCAAATGTAGTTGCTGATGCTTTGAGCAGAAAGTCCATCACAGCTTTGAGATCATTGAATGCCCGTCTAACTTTGATTCGAGATGGAGCTATTTTGGCTGAGTTGCAAGTGAGGCCAAACCTGCTACAGCAGATTTTGGATGGGCAAATGGCAGATGGAAAATTAACGGCCATTATGAGCAAAATCCCAGAAGGAAAAGCAACTGATTATGAGGTGAAGGCAAATGGGTGGCTGTATTACAAAGGAAGACTGTGTGTACCAGATGATGGGGAATTGAAGGCCAATATTCTAAAAGAGGCACACACTAGTGTATATGCTATGCACCCAGGAAGTACAAAGATGTATCGTGATCTGAAGCTTGATATTGGTGGCACAGTATGAAGAAAGACATAGTGACTATGTGACTAAATGCTTGACATGTCGGCAAGTCAAGGCGAACATCAAGTTCCATCGGGTTTGCTACTGACCTATACGCATACCGAATGGAAATGGGATCAGTCACCATGGATTTTGTAAGTGGTCTACCTCTCACCGGAAGAAACATGATGCGATATGGGTGATAGTTGATAGATTGACAAAGTCAACACACTTTCGCGATTAGGACCGACTACTCACGGAGAAGTTAGCAGAATTGTATATCAGTGAGATAGTTAGACTGCATGGAATTCCACTTTCCATCATATCTGATCGAGACCCAAGGTTTACATCGAGATTTTGGAAGAAGTTGCATGAATCCTTGGGTACACAACTCCACTTCAGCACAGCCTTCCATCCTCAGACGGATGGACAATCAGAAAGAGTAATCCAGGTAAACAATTGAACCAATGAAATTGACACAAATATTGAATTAAAATGAAAACAATAACGTGAAATATATGTCAGGTCCTTGAGGATATGCTGAGGAGTTGTGTCATTGAGTTTGAGGGAAGTTGGGATAGATACCTCCCACTAGCAGAATTTGCATACAACAATAGCTACCAAGCTAGCATCCAAATGGCCCCATATGAAGCACTGTATTGGAGAAAATGTAGAACTCCAGTGTGCTGGACTGAATTGGGTGAAGACAAACTGGTAGGGCTGACACAGTGAAACAGCCGAGGAGAAGGTAAAATCAATCAAAGCCAACTTAAAGGTTGCCTCAGAAAGACTGAAATCTTATGCCGACCTGAAGAGGAAAGAAATAGAATATGTGGTTGGCGAGAAAGTGTTCCTCAAGGTGTCACCATGGAAGAAGGTATTGAGGTTTGGAAGGAAAGGTAAGTTGAGCCCTAGGTTCATTGGCCCATATGAAATCATCGAACGTGTGGGTGCAGTGGCCTATAGGCTAGCTTTACCACCAGAGCTGGACAAGATCCACAATGTGTTCCACGTGTCTATGCTCAGAAGATACCGCTCAGATCCTTCACATGTCATCTCCAGCGAAGAAATTGAAATATAGCCGGATTTGACATACGAAGAAGAACCTCTACGGATCTTGGCTCGGGAAGTGAAAGAGTTGAGAAACAAGCAAATTCCATTGGTGAAAGTGCTTTGGAGGCAACACAACACCGAGGAGGCAACTTGGGAAAGTGAAGAAACGATGAGGCAACAGTTACCTCAACTGTTTGCATCAGGTAAATTTCGAGGATGAAATTTAAATTAGAGGGGAAGAGTTGTAACACCCTCCCTGTACCAACTCCGTACATTCTACTGTTCCGGTGACCGGTGTCGGTCCGGACAGCTAAAACATCTGGAAAAATATTTAAACTAAAGTCGGGAATCATAATTAATTCAAATATTAATAAGAAAAATTTAGTAAAAATTTTAGAAATAAAATACAACCAAGTTAAACGAGCCGATGCCCTAGCGATGGGTAACCAGAGGGAAGTTGCGGTTCTCGCAACGAGGAGCCCTAGACCCGGGGGAAAAATTATAAAATAATTTTTGGGACTCCAGAGAAGGGTTATTGAGGTTCCCATGGCATTAGAATGCCAAGAAAATACCTAGAAAAATTTTTCAATCGGTACAGACAATTTTGACCCGTTAAGCCAAACGAAGGGCATTTTGGTCATTTCGCCTTCAGAGGTGATTTTTGGCCGACTTGTCCAGTTGAGTAAATAATTAATATGACATAAAATATGAATAAACATTACTAGAAATTATATTGAAAATGAGTAGTGGAGAAAACAAAGGAAAATGGGAAAAAGACTTATTTATGACATCATTGTGATGTCATTTATAATTTCCACCAATCACACTTAAGCAACTAATTGACTAACAAATAAAAGAGACTAAAAGAAGACCAAAATAAAAAAAATTGCAGCAGCTATCTCCCTCCCCAAAATCCAGCCGAAATATGCCCTAGACCCCTCTATTGATTTTTTTTTCAATCAAGCTTAATTGCTCCCTTTGTTACACCACTAAACCCTAACCCCTTTCATTAAACCTTGACCATATCACTTGGGGAAGCTTTTGGTAGCCAAGAAGAAGAAGGAAAGTGAAGTTTTGAGCTTGGGAAAAATCTCCCTACAAGAGGTTAGTGCATATATGTAGTTAAAACTCATTAATTCCATGATTGAGGCTTGTAATGGATGAGAAATTGTGAAATAAATGAAACAAATTCATGTGTATGTCCACCATAGAATTTGGCAGCCCTAATAGAGGAATGGTTTTAATTGTTTTAATGAACTTAAAGTGAGCTAGAAATGGTGTTTAAGGTATGAATATGCATGGATGTTGAACTAGTGTGCTAATTGAGGTTTATGGGTAAATTGAGTTGGACATTAGGGTTTTGAGAAGTGAAACTTTGACTTGGCTTATGAAACTGTTAAAGAACACTCTAATGGTCAATTAGTGACCATTTGAGGTATGTTGACCATAAATTGGACTGAAAAATGGCTTGGCAAAGAGAATGACTATGCTGCCTAAAGACAGTAGAATGGGGACTGAGAATCCAGTCCAATTACACAGCCATAACTTTGGTTGTGTTGGTCCAATTGGTGTTTGTCCAATTGGACATGAAACTAGGCTTAAAATGGCACATTTTTGCTGAAGAAACCATGCCCAAAAGAGCAAAGCAAGAGGACCAAAACTTGGCCCCAATCCTGATACCCTGCAACTGATTCTGCAGAATGACCAAATGAACAGTAACTGTTCATTTGGCCATAACTCACTGTAGATTTGGTCAATTGACCTGAAATTTTTACAGCAACAATTTAAGACATAGACAAACAACTTTCATGAAGAAATCTACCCCAAATTATGGCCAGAACCAATTCAAAAATGCAATCACAGTCACTGTTCATGTTACTGTAGATATGGTCAATTCTGCAGATTGGCAATCCGGCCAGCTGTGGTTTTTGAGCCATATATGGAGATACAAAACTCCAAATGGAGTGATTCAAAAAAGGAAATTCAACTAGACAAAATAAGGAACAACTTTCATGTTTTTCATTTCTTCAAATTCCCACTGCAACAGTGTTTAATGGAACAGTAAACATATGCTTAAAAAACTGAAATTTTCTGCCCTCTTGGTTTTAAGTTAGAAATGGTAAATGTGACCAATCCCAACAAGTGTAAACAGCAAAATATGGTATGTTGGGAGTGCCAAAACCAATGTACCTAATTTCTACCTAAAAGTCAACATTTTAGTTGACCAAAGAGG
Organism: Hevea brasiliensis; assembly: GCF_030052815.1. Classification (NCBI taxonomy): domain Eukaryota; kingdom Viridiplantae; phylum Streptophyta; class Magnoliopsida; order Malpighiales; family Euphorbiaceae; genus Hevea; species Hevea brasiliensis. The sequence continues at coordinate 74,366,098 of NC_079502.1, read as the reverse complement.
TGAATATTGACACCGAAACTTGAAATTCAAAGATTGAAGAATTTTAAAGTATCGAATGCCCTAGTATACCTAACAAGATTGGTTTGGATAGTTTGGCATGCCAATAGGGTTCAGTTAGCAGTACTGCACATGGCGATATGCAATTCTGTGATTTCATGGCTTTTAGCCATTCTGACTTTGTATTGAGACTTGGCCTTGTGCCTGATATTATTTATAGCTTGTTAGCTGTTTTGTTGCACACCGAGAGATGCATATGTGACCGATGGTGTGACGGCCCAAGGTACTAGGTACCCAGTGCCAGTTTACCCGTTATCCAGTCCAGTCGTCTAGTGTAGGTTACTTGGGGCAACCAAATGAATAAAAGTGAACAAAGTTAATGAAAAAAATGAATATACCAACACCAAACAAAGAAAGCATACACATTCTATACACATTTATTTTCTTGCTATTTTCTTTTATTATATTATTGCACCACTAAGCATTATTGCTTAGCGCGTTGCTTTTGCCACGCGTAGGTACTGGAGATCCCGATCGTGAGCCCAGTAGACCACAGACTGGGTGAGTCCATCTTGCAGTTCTGCACAGTGTCCTTGTCACCTCAACTTCTGCAGTGCATTGGTCGGACACTAGGTGTCATTTTGATATTTTGTAGCAAATTTTTACTTTCTCATATGTATTTGAACTTATGTAATATATTTTGATGTTCATATAAATAATGAAAGTTATGACTATGAATGCAAAATTTGAGCATTTATTTATTGCTTGTATATGAGTATTATGAGAAATGGATGTTTGAGAAATGACAAGGTTATTGAGAACTGAAATTGAGAAATATTGTTGAGATTTTGGATATTGGAGTTTGAGATGATGGAATACAAATATTGGGAGTGTTTTTAACAGGTTTCGAAGAATTGTTTTCTCCATTTTTAGCCGGTACTCCGTCAGATTTTCTTGAAAATCTTCGGAACCTCAAATAAATAATACTTTTGATAAATGGCTAAAATAAATTATATTTCATAAGTTATATTCACAAGCATGGTATAAATTAATTAAGGTATATTAGAATGTGCTGGTACACCGTGTGGCATAGCTTGCTCGGCTACACTGTAGACGGGTAAGGGGTGTCACAGTACTGACTTGAGATTATTGTGTAGAGCTACGTATTACCCGATAGTACACCAAGATGAGAATAGTTGCCAACGACATCTGTACTGGTATAGTTATGCCAGGATAGAATTTTATTGCTGAAAATGAGTTTGGAGATCCTACTTAGGGAGTTAAAGCTCAAAAATTAGATTATCGAAAGGTTATAGTTCAGTACAAAAGGAAGTAAGTTATAGAATATTAATAGATAAAAAGAGTTATGGAAGTAAAAATTTGAACCGTTGGTTCAGATATAACAAAGAAATGTTACGAATGTGAGTAAGATTGTTGACTAGAATGGTCAAAGGACCCATGATTAGATAAGTAATTGTAATACTACCATAATGGTCATTCAAAAAGGGAACATGAATCGAAATATTAGACAGAATGATAGTAAGAAGAGATTAGTATTGTATAAAGAAAGTAAATATTATATTAGATTGTTAAAAGTTTTACACAAATTCGAAGGAAAGAAGATTATATGATCATATAGAAAGGAGAAAATAAACGTGTGAATATTATAAGACAGCTATTGGGTAAAATTTCGCAGATGAAATTTATTTTAAGGGGGGGAGAATTGTAATACCCCTATATTCGGTAGTGCGTTCTACTGTTCCAGTAACAGTGTCTGTCCGAACAGCTAGGATGCTTGGAATTACATTTAAATATTAGTGTGGAGATATAAGGTAATGAAATATGTAATGAGAAAAATTAAAAAATATATATACAAGAGATAAAATGTGACTAAGTTAAACGAGCCAAACCCGTAGCGATGGGTGACCGCACTGGAAAGTTACGGCAAGGACCGTTGACTAGCCCTGGATCGCGGGAAACCAGGGAAATATTTTCAGGACATAATTAAAGGTCTATTGAAGTATAAATGTCATTAGAAATATCAAAGAAAAATTAATTAATTAGTACAAAAAAAAAACGAGAAATCGAGAAAACGACAAAAGTCAGTGTTACCGAAAAATCGGGAATGCAACCTGAATAGGGGTATTTTGGTCATTTGACACCTAGAGTATACTTTTGACCTCAATGTCCATTAAAAATAAGTAGTATTATACTTTGAAAATGTCATGAAAAATAAAAATATGGTACATTATTTAAATAGTGAAAGAAATGAGGCAAATGTGCAAATTATGAAACTTTAACTAATTAAATCATTAATTTATGGTTAGTGCTCCACTAAGTGGGATTAGTGGACATACAACCAAGTGAACAACATGCAAATTCACTTTCTTCCTCATTTTTTTCACTTTGTCGAATTGCTTTCTCAAGTTCTTCCATGGCCAAATGTTCTTCCAAGCTTCCTCCATGGCCATTCATGCATAAGCTCAAATCTACCATGATTCAAGCCATATTTCTTCAAACTCCCTTCATTAAAAGTGGTCTTCACACCATGGACAGTATGTGGGCAGCAAAAAAGAGAGGAAATTCCATGGATTTGTGAAGCTCAAGTTGAGGTTAGTGCTTAATCTTTTCATTTACCTTCACTAATCCTTGTATTGAGCTTTGGGTAAGTTGAATTGCTAAGAAAATTTGAGGCAATGATGAGTATTGGTGAACCTTAGTTTTGGCAGCCATGAAAATGCATGGTTAGTGACTTATTCTTATATGTACTTGATGGGAATTAAGGTTGATTTACTCAAATAGAAGTGGTAGTAGGTTAATGTCCAAGTATGTGCATGTTAGCGCTTGAATTAAGGGTTTGAAATGGGACCTTGATGCTTTGGCAAACTGCCATGTTTGGCAGCCTATAATATCATGAACTTGTGTGTGTGAATATGAAGTTTATTAATGAAATATGATGGTGTTGAATTATGGGCAGTTTGTATAATTGCCTTGGAAGTGTATGTGTAAAATAAGTGTTGATGTACATTCAATTTGGGTGGATGTGAATGTTGGACTTTAATGGTGAATTGTGTGCATTGAGCACTTGAGTGTTCTGCCCAATATGCTTGCTGGAATTATGTTTAGTATTTGTAGAAGTCTATGAATAAATAATGAAGTCATGAGGAGGAGGAGGAATGTCAAATTGGAAGTGTAATTGTCTTGTGCAGGTTGTGCATGTTGGCAGCACATAAATTAGGTCATAAGTGCAAAACTGTGAACCCAATTGGTATGAGGCCAATGGGGGGAAAAACTATACACCAAATAGGCCAACTTTTATGCAGAAATGTTGCCAAAATTCTGCTTAGAAACTGACCTTCAAAATGACCAAATCCGGATTAGTGACTTGAATGTTTGAAAATTGACCATTTGGGCAGCAGTTAGTATTTTGTCCATAACTCACTCAAAATAGGTCCAATTGACCTGAAATTTTTACCATGAATAGTTTAGATAGAGATATACAATTCTTGTAAAGATAGAAAAGCCCAAAAATGGCCAGAACCAAACCAAATAGCTTGCACAAGTTCAGGTACCAAAAAAAAGTGACCTAAAAATGACCTAAGCCTACCATTTTAGTGCATTCTGTCCAGCATTGGTAAATTGACCATATCTTGGTCTAAACAACTCAGAATGACCTGAAATTTTGCCCTACGTGCAATAAGACATAGACCTACAAGTTTATAGTTTGGACCGAAACCTGAAAACCGAGGGAACTAGGTTGTCTGGCTAGGTCAAAATAGAACACCGAAATCCGATAAATTGCAATAAAGTGCAATACACTTGGAAATGAAATTGGTAATATATACCAACACTAAAAGGCTATAAAATGTGACATATTGGTAACATTAGAATTGACTCACTTAGAGTGCATCAAGGGTCAACATTATAAGTTGACTAATGAAATGAATTGAAGGGAATAGTATCAAGAAAATTTAAATATTGGATTTTATTGGTAGAAACAAATTCATTGAGTACTAAAACACTTTAAATTGTATGTTTCAGTTCAAAAGGATATTGAGAAGCATAAGGAACATTGAGTCAAGGCCTAGGAGCGACTCAAATCAGGTTTGTGCACAACTAGTTTTTAACTGATTTTGTTCTGAATATTTCATATGATTAAATGACATATTTTTCTTATGTATTATGTTTAACAAGCATTGGATTTAATTCAATGATTATTGAAATTGTTATAGTATGTATGAATTTAGCTTTATGAAACAGTATTTCCACAAGCATTAAGCATTGTTGTGGATTAAAAAAATTATATTTTGAAAAATTGTGATAGAACATGTTTTGAATTGTGAAGGGCAATTTGCAAGGAAAAATGCAAATTTATAATTTGAATTGTGATGAGCATAAAAATTATCAAATATTGGAATTGACTTTGAATCGAATTGTATTGTGATTTATGCTCACTAAAAGGATTGTGATATTGTTTTATATCTCACTATAGATGCTTAACCAGGTTATTACCTGTCTCTCTCATTTGTTGAGAAGACAATGGAGTTAGTTGTGTTTTGATTACCATGGTACGTGCACAGGCTTAGATTCTCCTCTTATTAGAGGTTAGATCTAAGTTTTTATGATATGGCCCTTTTGGAAGATTCATTATTGTGGTGTGTACTGTGCACGATGATTCGACTTCCCCGACCATAGGAAGTTAGAATCTGATTTGACCTCCCCGACCATAGGGAGTTAGAATCACGCCGAAGATAGCCTTTTCGGATTAGTCTTGCATAGTTAGTGAGATAAAGAATGGTTTTTGAGATAAAGAATGGCTTTTGAGATAAAGAATGGTTTTGGAGATAAAGAATGGCTTTTGAATAGTAAAGACTTGTGATTTCAATTATGATTTATGTATAATTGATTTTGTTGGAATTAATCTTTATTTCCAATAAATTGTTGGAATTACCTTAAATGGTTAGTTATGATTTGATAAATTAAATTTCATGATCAAAGTCATTTTATACAAATGATTTATATTATTGGCAATGAATATTTTGAGTTTTGAAATTTGATGAGTATCCAGATTTTCAAATTATTTGTTGTAATTTTTGTTAAGGTATATTGTACTATGTTTTAAATTATAGTTGTGCACCACTGAGTTCACCACTCAGCGATAGCTTTGTATGTTATCGCAGGTGAAAAGAGCATAGAGCAGTTGAGTAAGCTTCTTTGAAGACACATTCAGATCATCTCCAGGTTTATCAGAGGTATACCCATGTACACAGTTTTTGATGTATGCATGTAATAATATGTATGTAAATTATTTGAGCAGTTGTATAAAAACTCTTGTAAAATATTTTATAATGTAATTAAATGTAAATTATTGTGATATAAATTTTGAGTCTTGTAATCAATGAAATAATTCTTTTATAATGAGTTTGATTTATGAGATGAAATGAAGTTTACTGGAGTTGTATTTGAGAAAACATATTTGGAGTGTTTTCCTTTTCAGGTTTGAAGAACTGTTTTCTTAAAACACAGCAGGCACTGTGCTGAAATTTTGAAAAAAATTTATAACACCAGATTTTAATCGATGATTTAAATTTCACGAATATTGTTTTAAAATCCCTTATAGTATATCTAATGGGTTATCGGTAGGCGAAGTACGGTAATTCATTAGGTGTACTATAGGATCATGTTACATCTTACGGGGAAGTAGGGTGTGACATGTTTTTGGTATCAGTGCAATGGTTTTAAAGTAAATTTTAAACTGTGAATTTGAAATCTTTTTGTCGGTAACTATAACTGCTCAAATGTTTGATACATATAGTACATTTACATCATAAATATGAACTAATGGAGAGAAATATCCTTGTGTTGGTTGTATAGGAAATAGAAAATCCTGTGAAATGATATATATAAGAGAAAAATGAGATAATAGAACAGTTCATGATGGTAGAAGTACAAGTTGAGGCCCCAGCTCCACAAAGTGTCGAAAGCCCGACTGTACCAGTTTTACCGGTACAAATTACAGCACAAATGGCCAAGCAAATGGCCACTTTCTTTCAATAAATGGCTGATACTCTATCAGCTCAAACTCAAGTACAGACCCAACCTCCATAAGGGCAATGTAACACCCCCGTTTGCATAGCATGGTAGATTTCACTGTTCCGGTGACCGGTGTCGGTCCGGACAATTAAGGGGATTAGAACCACACTTAAGACAACTTAAGAAGCCATAAACACAAATAATTAGTAATGTTTAATTAGTTAACTATAAATAAGAAAAATAGAATAGAAGAAGTTAAACGAGCCGAGAGTCACAGCGATGAGTGACCTTCTCGGGAACGACTGCGAAGTCATTTTAAACTCAAATTTCGAACCGTAAAAAGTGACGCTGCAGTCCTTAGGACCTTTATGGACACAGTAGAAAAGAGAAAATCACGAAAAAGAACTGTTAAGTCAGTCAAATAATTAGGTTAGGGAGCCGGAAGAAATATTGGATTATTTGCAAACCGGGATGAACCGGCGAGGGGCAATTTGGTCAATTGACCCCGAGAGCTGACTCCTGACCTAACTGTCAAATAAAAACAGAGAAAAGAAAATTTTGGAATCGAGAATTAAATTAAAGAACTAATAGAAAAAAATAAATAGAAAAAAAAAAGAAAGAAGTGAGAAAAGTCAAAGGTGATGACATCATGAATGATGTCATAAAAGATTAATTAAATTATTTTATTAAATTGGGAATTTTGGTCTTCAAAAAGGGATGAAGATAAAGAAAACAAAAGACAAAAAAAATTTAGAAAAAGGTCTTCTTCTCCCTTGGTTGCCGCCCCATCCTTCCCTCATAAACCCTCCATGAAAATCCTTCATTTTAGCCTACATCCAAGCTTAAATTCCTTCACCCAAACTATATAACTCCCTTAAATACCTCACTAGACCTTGCAATCTCAACTTAAGCACAAGAAAGAAAGAAGAAAAGGAGAGGAAAATTGAAGATTTAGAATCCAAAGCAAAGGTTAGTGTGCTAACTTTCGATTTTCTACTTCAAATGCATGTTTAGGTATTTAAGTGAGCTTAGAACTTGATTAAATGAAACAAATATGGGGAAGGACCATTGCTGAAATTTTGGCCTGGTTGAAGGGAGTATGAATTGCATGAATTAAATGAGTTTGAATGAGTTAGGAAACCTTACTTAGTTGAATGATTAACATTAAAACCATTAAAAGTAGTTAAATGCATGAAATTGATGAGTTAGGGTTTTGAATGCTAGGGTTTGTGAACCAAATTTTGAAGAAATGCACAAATGATGACTTTGGTCAATTGTGAGATGAAAAATGGTCAATAATGACCGAAAGAGATGTGTGGGAATTGTTGGAATGAAAACCAAATTCGTAGGTCAAATGGTCATGCTGCTGGCAGCATGACCAAACCTACTTTAAAGGACCAAAATGGGAATTTTACAAGCCCAATTGATATTCCACCAATTGGGGATGAAAATAGACAAAAAAGGGCACAATTTTCATTAAGGAACCATGCCCAAAAACTGACCAAAACTTAGTGCAACAATTGACCAAAGTGAAATGAGAGCAGGCTGCCACTGCACCAAACTGACCAAATGAACAGTAACTGTTCATTTGGTCATAACTCGAGCTAGGAAGGTCAAATTGACCTGAAATTTTACCAGAAATTAGATAAGATATAGACCTAAAACTTTCATGAAGAACACCATCCCAAATTATGCCATTAACCTAGTCAAATTATTGAGCAAACGTTGAGTTACTGTACCTGCGATTCTGCAGAATTCCATTTGAGCAGTAATGTTTGAAGGGCTATAACTTTCTCTAGGAAACTCGGATTTAGGTGATTCTTGAACCGATGGAAACCTAAGACATAGTAGAACATTTCATATGAAGAAAGTTAGACCAAATTATAAACTTAACTTGATCAAATTACTGAACAAAATTGGACCAAAAATCTGCCAGAACCAAAATCTAAGCATGAACAGTACACGTGAACAGTAATTGTATTTTGGCTATAACTTGAGCTACAAAACTCCGATTGGGGTGATCCAAAAATGAGAATACACTTGAGACAATAAGGAACATTTTCTATGTTTGCCAAATTCCAACAGTAGATTGACCAATGGAACAGTGCAATTTCGGAGCACCAAAACAGAAAATTGGCAATTTTGCCAAAATGACTTAAGCTTTGAGAAAATGACCAAAACCAACATGTTTAATGGCCAAAATGTGGTATGTGGGTGAAGTTGGAGTTCCCATACCTATTAAGCCTTAAAAAGTCAACAATTTGACTTGAATAGTATAGTGAATAGTAACTCGAAATACAAAAATTTCAAGAACGTCGAAATTAGCACGTTAGAGCTAGGTATAAGTGAAGTTAAATTTATTTTTGGATTTGTGTTAAATTATGGTACTGAAACACTATAAAATTGTGTGTTTCAATGGAAAAGAATACCGGGACAGAACCCTAGGAGTCGAGTTAAGGCCAAAAGGCTACTCATTTGAGGTTTGTGCACAACACTACTATGCTTTAAAAGTTATTGATAAAGTGAATGAAATATGCATTTTTACTCTTGCTTTGAATCGTTGAAAGTTTATTGTGATCTTATTCAGGATGTTTGATTTAAATTGTGAAAGTTATTGTGTATATTTGAAATGGCAATGTTTAACAAATTGTTAAGATAAGTTTTGAAACCACAGTGTCATGACCATATATTTGAACACCTCACTAGCACGACTAGTGGGGGTAATTAGTTTCAAATTTTCATTCCTTCTCTGGAGAAGTGTTGAGGTGTGCCAGTAGAAGAGGATGTGAATGGATATCCTTATATTTGAGCTAGCTAGCCTTGTGATGTGATTTCTCTTTAGCCTCTGGCTATTGAGATTCTATTTGTTTCGAATGGCATGATCTAACTATGGGTTTTATGAAATGTGTTTTGATACTTTGAAATGAACGTGGTTTGCATTAAAATCTCATAATTCATGTTTTATGTTTAATGCTCATGTTTAGTCAAAATTTTGAATAAATGTGATTTTATTTTTGCATAAAGATTAATTTAGTATGTTGTGCACTATTGAGTCCTAGTACTCAGTGATAGCTTTTATTGCTGTCGCAGATACCGAGACTAGAGGAGCAGCAGACTGAGCTGCTAAAGATTGAGGATCATTCAACCTAAAGTCTTTGGGTATAATTTATACCCTAATTGTAAATATTTCTTTTGATGTATATATTGCACATAAATGTATGGACATGTAAAAATGGGTCTTGAGCAGTTGTATAAAATTTGTATAAAGTTGGAATATATATATTGTAGTTTGAAATTCTCTCAATGTAAATTTTGTAATGATCTATTTAAATTGTTTTGTTTCTAATGAAAAATGAATGGAACTATTTTATTTAATTTGAATGAAATGGATTGTTAGTATTTTGATGATCATTGGATACTGGATTTGAAATTGAAAGTTGATGAATGTGTTGAGAAATTGTTTTGATTGAGTTTGAAATTGAAGCAGTTGTTGAGAAAATTTTTAGAAGTGCTTTTTACAGGTATTTGAAGAACTGTTTTCTCAAATTACAGAGGGAACTCTTGTTAGTAGTATGCCCTAGAGCATATCATTTAGTATGTATCTTGTACATATTTTTATTAATAAAAGGCATTTCCACTTTTCCGTTTACATAACATATTTATGTGTAATAGAAAAGGTCCATTGATATTTTGTTAGAAATATTATTCTTAAGTTGTTAAGAATATGAGTGACAATATTTCTAGCACGAAGTATCATAAATAGGTTCACAATCGAGGATACTTCATAATAAAGACATGACTTATCCAAAAAGATTGTATTCATGCTTGTTCCCAAGTTATTTATATGAGATATAAATAAGATGGAATGGTGAGTCTCATGCCATATAACAAACATGATAGGCACTTATAAATGATAAGTAGGCCGAATCAGTGACACTTATGACAAGTACATGGAGTTTACTCTTGTCAATGTTTTGTCATAAATCATATCAGTGCATATAATCTTTAGACCTGAGATAGCACAGTTATCTTGTATATAGGTAGTTTGAGTTTGATACTGCTTTCATACTTGTACTGTGTATGGGTATATGGGCATGTGTTGGCTCCTACTAGTTATATATGGAGGTAGGTGTTGATCAAGATGGAATCTGTTCCTCTAAGTAAATAGAGATAAAATCCTATGTTCATTTAATTGTTCTTGATGTTTCAAGTTCTTGGCCAGAACAGATAGATTTATTCAGAAAAGAGTTTCTGATGAGAAAATCTTTTTAATCAAGAACTGGAATTAAAAGAGAACATAATATTCATAGCAAATGGAGTTTAACATAAACCATGACTCCAGCTTGAGTTGGGATTTTGTAACAGAGAGATTCTAGTGCATGGTAACATATGATTATAGGTTCATTTAAGGTAAACCTTATTACTAATTGGGTGGCCATGGCATGCTATGCTAGGTGTTAACCATGGTCTATGAGGTTCATAAAATGATTTAGAGAAATCATTTATGGTAAGAAAGAGTTCTGATGATATTAAGAGTTGATATCATGTCTCATTGCCAATTAGTGATGAGCCTAGTAAGTCACACACATACACAAGTTATCACATAATTAAATATGATTTAATTAATTAATTAAAGAGTTTAATTGATTAATTAAATAGGTTTGGTTTGCAATTAGTTTGCAAAGTCCCTAGCATGACTTGAAACCAAATATAGATTATTGGATGTATAATATAAGTTAATTTATATTTAAAGTGTTTAAATATGAATTTAATTAATGAGAAATTAATTAATAGAGATTAATTAATTAATTTATATTTGATATAAATTAATTAGAAGAAGAAAAATAATTATTTTGGGTTGAGAACTCAAAATTAAGACACAGGGGCATTTTGGTCATTTTGCAGTGTGACACGTGGCACCATGAGATGGTGACACATGGCATAACACATAAGCTTGCCAAATGTTTTTTTTAATCATGTAAGATGATTAAAATCAAGATTACATATAGGTTTGACACTTGGCACAATGTGATTGGGTCACTTAAACCTAGAGTTAATCAAAGGGTGACATGTGGCAAGGGTTTAATGTGTTAACCTAGCTATTTAAGTGTTGTTATGAGAAAATAAAATACAACTAGTAGCCACACTCCTTGGTCATGCCATTTTGCAGCCCTCCCTCTATTCTTCTTCATCTCTCATCAATTCAAAGAGATTAGCCATCAATCTCTTGAATTAAGAACACTAGAAATTGTTTCTAGTGTCCTGTTTACATATCTAATCTCTTAAAAGGCAGAACTTGAATTTCTAATTAATGGAAAAGGCTTTAGAAGCTGTTCAAGGGCTGCCATAGGTGTTCTTGGTGTGGACAAGCTATAGGGACAACATCTGGTGTCCTGAAGACGAATCTTAAAGGCGCAGACACGCTGCAGTGCATCAAGAGGTTAGTGTAATCGTTCTTGATTTAATCTAGAGTTCTAAAATTAATCTGATTAATTTTAAAATCTTAAATGGCAAATACAGATCCAAAAACATATTAAAAGAGTTTTAATATGTTGTTTATCATTGAAATCAAATAGATAAAAATAAATCTTGCATGATGCATGTGACCCTAGGTGAAAATTTTTGAATTCAGTGGTATAAACTTGTGCTTTTCACGCTTCCGTTCCTTCAATTGGTATCAGAGCCACTATATTTGCCATTTAGATTGTTGATTATATGATTTAATTGTGTGATTTGATCATGAGATGATTGATCCATTGCTGGTTGGATCAAGAGGTGTGGCGGCATGCTTGATGAACTCCAACATGGTGTGCATGGCTTTGGAAGATCATGGTGCGCATGGTTGTTATTAAATTCTGCAATTATTGCATGATGAAAGGTTCATCATATGACTAATTAAAATGTTTAATTAGGATTTTTAATCACACAATTAAATTATGATTCAAATCAGAATTTTAAAAATTGTTTGAATGTGATTCAAATCTGAATTTTAAAAGTTGTTTGAATGTGATTCAAATCTGAATTTTTAAAGTTGTTTGAATCATATTTAAATCTGATTTTTTAAAATTGATTGAATAAAATTCAGATCTGATTTTTTAAAAAATGTTTGAATGTGATTCAAATTTGATTTTTTAAAAAATGTTTGAATGTGATTCAAATCTGAAATTTTGAAGTTGTTTGAATGTGATTCAAATATGAATTTTTAAATTTGTTTCAATGAGATTCAAATCTGAATTTTTAAATTTATTTGAATCATATTCAAATCTGGATTTTTAAGTTGAATATGAGATATTCAATTTAATTTAAGTATGTATGTTTTATTTAATTGTTAAATAGTGATATGCATGATGGATGATCATGGACTATAAAAGACCAATGTGATTGGATTTATTTCTTTTATGTTTCTTTGGGATTGTAAATTAATTAATTTATTTTAATTTATTTTGGGCATGTATTATTAAGTTTGTAATAATTTTTGGGTTGTAATTTCATTTATTTAAGTTCTTGTAAATTCGCCTTGGTATGCTAAGGATTACTATGTAATATTGGATTGCAAGAAGTTCAAGGAGGTCAAGAGCATTGGTGGGACCAGTGGGAGGAATTCAAGATCAAGTGTTGATTATGTACTCCTTCAGCAAGTCTTGTAAAATGAATGAATGAAATGCACCTAGGAATGCCCTGATTCAATTCTTGGTGGCTCAGAATTGAATCCCTTAGAAAGTCCATGATCATACCATATTTACTGCTTATCCATGAATGCATGAGATGTATGGAAATGTATGCAATTATATGATATATGCATGCTAAATGGATAATGTGCAAAGTGAGACCTTAATAGTAATTAGAATGACCATAAAATCTTCCAAACAAATGATTAAGTTGGATATGCTATAATTAAAGTAATTATAACATAGGCCCTCCATTGGGGCAATTATTTTAAGAAATTTTAAATAGTTGCATGAGATGCAATTAATTTAAGAGATTTTCTTAAGAATAATTGTTAAGCATGAGATGTTGTAAATATGTAAATGGTTTGGTGGCCAATATTGGATGTACCTGAGGACATTAAAATTATTCACATAATTACTGGCTCAATGGGATCAACTTAACTAATGCAAGATAAGTCAATAATGGATGTGTCTGAGATTTTGAGCATTAGGGGCTAGGCAAAGGATTGAACCTCACATGAGATGTGATGGGCAAGGAGTTGCTCACTTATAGTTTATTGTAATTCCAATAATGGATGTACCTGAGGATGATCAATAGAATTATAAGAATTCAATCACCCACTAGAAATCCATCCAACTAGGATTTCCGTTTCCTACTTTGGAAGTGTAGGATTCGCTAAGTTAGTGGGAGGACCAATTTAATTAAAAGACCATAATCATTTTGGTTAATTACATGATACATTTACTAATTAATTTGGTTATTTTCTGCAGTTAATTTTCTGATAAAAATGAGCACAAAACAACCACCACCATCCAATATCCTTGCAAGCATACTTGATCACAATAGGTTGATATGACCAAATCTGTCTGATTGGCTAAGAAATTTGAAGCTTGTCCTGAACCTTGAACATATAGGATATGTTCTAGATTCAAATGTTCCTGGTCCCTTACCTCCAGAGGCCACACAAAAGGAACATGATACTTTGGATAAGTGGAAGGAGCATGATATGAGAGCTAAGTGTTACATGCTTGCTTCCATGAGTAATGAGTTATAGAAGCAACATGAGAACATGTAGAGTGCGAGTGAGATCCTCCTTCACCTATAAGAGTTGTATGGTGAGCAAAGCAGAAATGCTAGGTATGAGATATCTAGACAACTATTCCGTATGAGGATGTTTGAGGGACAGAATGTTGGGGATCATGTCCACAAGATGATTCGGCTGATTGACCAGTTGGAACATCTTGACTTCAACATGGATTTCCAACTACAGACGGATTTGATCCTTCAGTCCCTTCCTGAGTCTTTTGGAAATTTTGTGATAAATTTCCATATGACTAAACAGGAATGCACCTTAGCTGGTTTACTCAACATGCTGGTTATTGCCCAAAAGAATATGCCAGGCAATAAAGGGAAAGAGGTAGCTTTGGTTGCATCTTCTTCTGCTGGAAAGTCCAACAAGAAGAAGGGCAATAAGAAAAAGAAACCTCAGATTCCTGGTCCTTCCAAGAAAATAGCTAAACAGAAAAGGAAGACTAAAGCTGATGGAGGCAAAGGAAAGTGTTTCCCTTGCTAAAGGATGGGCCTTTGGAAAAGGAACCGCTGGAGTATCTTGCTTCTCTGAAGGACAAGAAGGATACACCTTCGGAAGGTATGTCCATATCTTGTTATTTAGATTCTAATGATACTCATAGTTCATCTACAGCTTGGGTTTTAGATACTGGTGCCAGTTCTCACATTTCTAATGATATGCAGGAACTAGCAAACAGTAGCAGCTTGCGTTCTCAAGATATTAGAGTCCGGATTGGCAATGGCTCAACTGTTGAAGCTTTAGCCATAGGATCTAAATCTTTTTACATGTTTGGACATGTTTTGTGTTTGGATAATATTTTATATGTACCTGATGCTTTTAAGAACATCATTTCTATATCTAGTTTGACTAGAAATGGCTATGAATTTCAGTTCACTGATGATGTTTGTAATATTTATTTTGGAAATAAATATGTTGGTTCGGGTTATATGAATGATGGTCTTTATTATTTGGATAATAATAACAAACACAAATTGAATGCAAGTGATCTAAAAGAATGCAATGCCATAGTGAAAACCAACTCAAGTTTAAAATATATTTGGCACTTAAGATTATGTCATATTGTAGAAGATAGGATTGCAAAATTGGAGAAAATGGGGATTCTATCCTCATTGGGCTCTGAGCCTACTCCAACTTGTGAATCTTGCCTTCAGGGTAAAATGACTAGATCACCCTTTGTTGGACAAGGGCTAAGAGCTGAAAATATTTTGGAGCTAATACATAGTGATGTATGTGGTCCATTTAAAGAAATGGCTAGAGAGGGTTTTCATTATTTTATTACCTTTACTGATGATAAATCAAGGTTTGGGTATTTGTATTTGATGAAATACAAACATGAATCTTTTGAAAAGTTCAAAGAATTTAAATCTGGAGTAGAAAATCAAACAGGAAAGAATATTAAAGCTCTTCGATCAGATCGTGGAGGTGAATATTTGAGTACTTAATTTGATGAATACTTGAGAGAGCATGGCATTTTTTCTCAGCTGACACCTCCAGGAACGCCACAGCTGAATGGTGTATCTAAAAGGAGAAATCGTACCCTATTGGATATGGTACGTAGTATGATGAGCTATACTGATATGCCAATCTTCTTTTGGGGATTTGCATTAGAATCAGCTTTGTTTATTCTGAATAGGATTCCATCAAAATCAGTTTCTTCCACACCTTATGCGATATGGCATGGAAGAAAACAAAGTCTTAAGCATGTTAAGATTTGGGGTTGTCCAGCTTATATCAAAAAGCTGAACACTGATAAATTGGAGACCAGATCAGAAAAAGGTCGATTTGTTGGATATCCAAAAGATAGTTTTGGATATTATTTTTATTTGCCTACTTCACAAAAGGTTGTGATAAGTAGAGATGCCACATTTCTTGAACAACAGTTTGTTTAAGAAGGAGGCAAAGGAAGGCAAATAGAGTTAGAATTGGAGAATTCTGACTAACCAACAGATCAGATGGATATAGATCCATCTAGTCAACCAACACCTATTGATGAAACATCTACAGCTGTTCCTCGTAGAACAACCAGGGTATCTCACCCACCAGTGAGATATGGTTTTCTTCATGAAGAAGAACAAGAGTTGTTTACTCATGAAGAAGTAGATTATGGAGATGATCCACTTACCTATGAAGATGCTATATCAGATATAGACTCTTCAAAATGGATTGATGCTATGAAATCCGAGATTGATTCCATGTATAAGAATCAAGTTTGGGATCTTGTTGACCCACCTGAAGGTATTATACCTATAGGGAACAAATGGGTTTTCAAGAAGAAAATTGGTTCTGATGGAAAGGTAGAGACCTATAAGGCAAGGCTAGTAGCGAAAGGGTTTCGCCAAAGGCAAGGAATCGACTATGAGGAGACTTTCTTGCCTGTTGCCATGCTTAAATCAATTAGGATTTTATTAGCAATAGCTGCATACTATGATTATGAGATTTGGCAGATGGATGTCAAAATAGCTTTTCTCAATGGATACATTGAAGAAAACATTTTCATGGAACAACCTAGGGGATTTGAATCCCAAGATGGTTCCAAGGTATGCAATCTAAAGCGATCCATTTGTGTTGAAACAAGCTTCGAGGAATTGGAACATCCGTTTTGATGAAGCCATTAAATCCTTTGGTTTTATCAAAAATGAGGATGAACCATGTGTATATAAGAAGGTTAGTGACAGTGCTATCACTTTCCTTGTCTTATATGTGGATGACATACTGTTGATGGGTAATGACATAGGTATGTTGACGACTATAAAGGTATGGTTGTCAAATACATTCTCCATGAAAGACTTAGGGGAGGCAACCTATATTCTTGGAATTCGCATCTATAGAGACAAACCGAAAAGAATAATTGGTTTATCCCAAAGTCTATACTTGGAAAAGGTGTTAAACAGGTTTAACATGCTTGATTCTAAGAGAGGATTGTTACCAGTGAGACAAGGTATCCATCTTTCTAAAGAGATGTCTCCAAAGACACCTGAAGAAAGAGATAAGATGGCTAGGATTCCATATGCTTTGGCTATTGGAAGTTTAATATATGCAATGTTGTGTACTAGGCCGGATATCGCATATGATGTTAGTTTGACTAGCAGGTATCAATCCAATCCAGGTTTGGAACACTGGATAGCTGTCAAGAATATTCTTAAGTACTTGAGAAGAACTGAGGATTTATTCTTGATTTATTGAGGTGGAGACTTGCAATTGGATGGTTATACTGATTCTGACTTCCAATCAGATATCGATGATAGAAAGTCTACCTCTGGATATGTGTTCATTTGTAATGGAGGTGCAGTCATTGGAAGAGTTCCAAACAGAGCACGACTGCTGATTCCACTACAGAGGCTGAGTATATTCTCGCATCGATGTCGCAAAGGAAGTCGCTTTGGATAAAGAAGTTCGTGACAGAACTTACAGTAGTTCCTTCCATTGAGTCAGTAGTTCCACTACACTGTGACAATAATGGAGCAGTCATACAGGCTAAGGAACCAAGGTCTCACAAGAAATCCAAACACTAGAAAGGCGCTACCACATTATCAGAGAAATAGTTGGGCTAAGGCGATGTAGCCATGCAGAAAATAGCATCAGCTGAAAATCCAGCTGATCCATTCACTAAGCCTATGTCACAGACTTAGATAGACCGACATCTTGAGAAGATAGGTCTAAGATATTGTAATGAATGACTCTAGTGCTAGTGGGAGATTGTTAGTAGTATGCCCTAGAGCATATCATTTAGTATGTATCTTGTACATATTTTTATTAATAAAAGGCATTTCCACTTTTCCGTTTACATAATATATTTATGTGTAATAGAAAAGGTCCATTGATATTTTGTTAGAAATATTATTCTTAAGTTGTTAAGAATATGAGTGACAATATTTCTAGCACGAAGTATCATAAATAGGTTCACAATCGAGGATACTTCATAATAAGGACATGACTTATCCAGAAAGATTGTATTCATGCTTGTTCCCAAGTTATTTATATGAGATATAAATAAGATGGAATGGTGAGTCTCATGCCATATAACAAACATGATAGGCACTTATAAATGATAAGTAGGCCGAATCAGTGACACTTATGACAAGTACATGGAGTTTACTCTTATCAATGTTTTGTCATAAATCATATCAGTGCATATAATCTTTAGACCTGAGATAGCACAGTTATCTTGTATATAGGTAGTTTGAGTTTGATACTGCTTTCATACTTGTACTGTGTATGGGTATATGGGCATGTGTTGGCTCCTACTAGTTATATATGGAGGTAGGTGTTGATCAAGATGGAATCTGTTCCTCTAAGTAAATAGAGATAAAATCCTATGTTCATTTAATTGTTCTTGATGTTTCAAGTTCTGCCAGACAGATAGATTTATTCGTAAAAGAGTTTCGATGAGAAAAATCTTTTAATCAAGAACTGGAATTAAAAGAGAACATAATATTCATAGCAAATGGAGTTTGACATAAACCATGACTCCAGATTGAGTTGGGATTTTGTAACAGAGAGATTCTAGTGCATGGTAACATATGATTATAGGTTCATTTAAGGTAAACCTTATTACTAATTGGGTGGCCATGGCATGCTATGCTAGGTGTTAACCATGGTCTATGAGGTTCATAAAATGATTTAGAGAAATCATTTATGGTAAGAAAGAGTTCTGATGATATTAAGAGTTGATATCATGTCTCATTGCCAATTAGTGATGAGCCTAGTAAGTCACACACATACACAAGTTATCACATAATTAAATATGATTTAATTAATTAATTAAAGAGTTTAATTGATTAATTAAATAGGTTTGGTTTGCAATTAGTTTGCAAAGTCCCTAGCATGACTTGAAACCAAATCTAGATTATTGGATGTATAATATAAGTTAAATTTATATTTAAAGTGTTTAAATATGAATTTAATTAATGAGAAATTAATTAATAGAGATTAATTAATTAATTTATATTTGATATAAATTAATTAGAAGAAGAAAAATAATTATTTTGGGTTGAGAACTCAAAATTAAGACACAGGGGCATTTAGGTCATTTTGCAGTGTGACACGTGGCACCATGAGATGGTGACACATGGCATAACACATAAGCTTGCCAAATGTTTTTTTAATCATGTAAGATGATTAAAATCAAGATTACATATAGGTTTGACACTTGGCACAATGTGATTGGGTCACTTAAACCTAGAGCTAATCAAAGGGTGACATGTGGCAAGGGTTTAATATGTTAACCTAGCTATTTAAGTATTGTTATGAGAAAATAAAATACAACCAGCAGCCACACTCCTTGGTCACTCCATTTTGCAGCCCTCCCTCTATTCTTCTTCATCTCTCATCAATTCAAAGAGATTAGCCATCAATCTCTTGAATTAAGAACACTAGAAATTGTTTCTAGTGTCCTGTTTACATCTCTAATCTCTTAAAAGGCAGAACTTGAATTTCTAATTAATGGAAAAGGCTTTAGAAGCTGTTCAAGGGCTGCCATAGGTGTTCTTGGTGTGGACAAGCTATAGGGACAACATCTGGTGTCCTGAAGAAGATTCTCAAAGGCGCAGACACGCTGCAGTGCATCAAGAGGTTAGTGTAATCGTTCTTGATTTAATCTAGAGTTCTAAAATTAATCTGATTAATTTTAAAATCTTAAATGGAAAATACAGATCCAAAAACATATTAAAAGAGTTTTAATATGTTTTTTATCATTGAAATCAAATAGATAAAAATAAATCTTGCATGATGCATGTGACCCTAGGTGAAAATTTTTGAATTCAATGGTATAAACTTGTGTTTTTCACGCTTCCGTTCCTTCTACTCTGTCAAAATTCTTATAAAATTTGCGGAAAAATAAAATGGGCTAAAATTTCCAATTAGCTTTCAACTTAATTACATGTTTAAAATACTTATTAAAAATGCTCACCACTTATCAAAAATAAGAAAATTGTTTTAAAATCCCTTATAGGGTACTTAATGAGTTATCGGTAGGTGAAGTTCGGTAGTTCATTAGGTATTCTATGGGATCATGTTATGCCTTACAGAGGGGTAAGGTGTGACATGTTTTAGTGGTATCAGAGCAAATTTTTGAAGTATGTTTTAACCTATGAATTTGTGTTTTTCTTTGTTAAGTACAACTGCTCAATGTCCATATGTGTTACATACAGTGCATTACATCATGAATATGAACTAACGGAGGGAAATCTCCATTTGTTACTTATTCAGGAGATACCCTAACTTCAGCCTGAAATGGAAGAAGGGGATTGCTCAGTTGAGCAGTCTGTTGAAGCTAAGGCACAAGGGGAAGCCCCATCTTTACCGAATGTTAGTGGGTCAGCAGCACTAGCCCCACAAATGCCACAGTTCCCTGCACAATTTGCACAGCAGATGGCTGTGATGTTTCAACAAATGGCTGGGGGTATGCCTGCTCAAGCTCCACCCCAACCACCTGTGTCACAACCACTGCCTCCAGCCAGACAATATGATAAATTACTGAAGTATGGGGCTGTAGAATTTAAGGGTACAGTGGACCCTTTAGAGGCAGAGTAATGGCTTAAAAGAATGGACAGAGTATTTAAGAAGCTGCACTGCCAAGATGAGTTGAAGTTTGAGTATTCTATGTCGCTACTGTGAGGGGATGTGTATGATTGGTGGAAGACCATCCCCCACAGCTTGGCTGAACCACCAGTGTTGACTTGGGATGACTTCATCAGAGAGTTCAGACAGAAATACATCCCAGATGCATATGTTGACCAGAAACTGCAAGAATTTTTGAGTCTGAAACAAGGGAACCGATCGGTGGCAGAGTATGAGAGGGAGTTCTCCCGCTTGAGTCACTATGCGGGGAGTCTCCTTACTACCAGTAAGGCAAGATGCAAGAGATTTGAGACGGGTTTGAAGCCCAGCATAAGGATTCAAGTTGTGGGATTCTGACACAGCAACTTCTCAAAGCTTATGTCTCAAGCACTTGAACTGGAGAGAATTGAATCAGAAGCAACCCCAAGGAAAGAAAAATTAGAAAAAGCTGAGAAATAAGAAAAAGACAAGGGGGAAAAGTCGGTAGAGCCGAGTTCTGGTGGTACCTCTGGAAAGAAAAAGAAGTTTAGTGGACCAAGCAGGGGTCGAGGTGGAAGATTTGGTAGGGGCCGATTCTCCGGACAGAGACCCCCTAGGTCTGGTCAGCAATCGAGCAGGGGTTCACATTCTGCCCACCCCTGTGAGACTTGTGGCAAGATTCATGGGGGGGAGTGCTACTGGGCCACTGGAGCCTGCTTTAACTGTGGTGGCAAGGGCCATATAGCTAAAGACTGTACTAGTGCTCCGAGATATAGTCCAGATCCTACTACTGCCGAGGGATCTATTCTGCAGTCCCGCCTCGTGAGGTTCACATGGGCCAAGGTGAGGAAGAGGTAGAGGTAGAGGCACTACTTGCAGCACGATTGGTCGGTCCAGACAAGGAAGTGCTTCAACCAGAATCTACACAATGAGACAACGAGAAGAGGCTGAGACTTCTGATGTGGTAGCTGGTATATTCTCTATCTCTGATCAAGAAGTATTTGTGTTGTTTGATCCGGGTTCAACCCATTCATATGTTAGTACTAGCATAGTTAGTTCACTTGCTATTCCATGTGTGCAAATGGATTTTGAAGTGCTAGTAACTAGTCCGTTAAGACAAGAGGTTCAGGTCAACAGAATTTGTAGAGACTGTCTTTTGGTGATCCAAGGACATGTTTTCCTGTTAGACTTGATTGAAATGCCCTTTAGAGAGTATGATATTATCTTGGGCATGGATTGGTTAGCCAGGCATGATGCCATGATTGACTATAGATTGAAGACAGTCACTTTTGGTCTCCCTTTGTATGGTGATGTGGTAATACACGGGGAGAGGCATTTACTGCCATCAAACATCATTTCGGCTGCACTAGCCAGAAGGATGATCAGAAAGGGGTGTGAAGCATACTTGGCACATGTGATAGACACCCAAGTGGGGAGTCCAGCACTGAGGGACATCCCTACGGTATGTGACTTTCCGGATGTGTTTCCTAATGAATTGCTAGGATTACCTCCAGAAAGAGAGGTGCAGTTTGAGATTGATGTTATGCCTGGTGTGGACCCAATCTCCATAACGCCATATAGAATGGCACCTGCAGAATTGAAAGAGTTGAAAGTGTAGTTGCAAGAACTGCTTGACAAGGGCTTTATCCGTCCTAGTGTGTCACCTTGGGGAGCGCCAATATTGTTTGTTAAGAAGAAGGAAGGCACTCTCCAGTTATGCATTGACTATCGGCAGTTGAATAAGGTGACAATAAAGAACAGATATCCATTGCCCCGTATTGATGACTTGTTTGATCAGTTGAGGGGTGCAGCTGTGTTCTCCAAAATTGACCTAAGATCAGGTTATTATCAGCTGAAAGTACAAGAGCAGAGTATTCCTAAAACTGCCTTCAGAACCCGCTATGGCCATTATAAGTTTTTGGTTATGGCATTCGGGTTAACTAATGCTCCAGCTGCTTTTATGGATCTGATGAACACTATCTTCAGACCATACCTCGACCAGTTTGTTGTGGTATTCATAGATGATATATTGGTCTATTCGAGGAATGCAGAAGAGCATGATAGACATCTCATGATTGTACTACAGACTTTGAGAGAGAAACAATATATGCTAAATTATCAAGTGTGAATTTTGGTGAAGGAGATATCCTTTTGGGGCATGTAGTATCGTAAGAAGGCATTAAGGTAGATCCAAGTAAAATTGAAGTCGCCCCACTGGAGGCCACCCGAAATGTCACAGATTCGCAGCTTTACAGGTTTAGCCGATACTACCGTAGATTTGTGAAGGGATTCTCCATGTTGGCATCTCCATTGACCAAGCTGCTTAGAAAAGATGTAAAATTTCAGTGGACGGATAAATGCCAATAGAGTTTTGATGAATTGAAGAGATGTTTGACAGAGGCTCCAGTCCTGACTTTACCTACACCGGGTAAAGAATACACCGTTTATAGTGATGCTTCTCACAATGGGTTAGGCTGTGTATTGATGCAAGATCGAAATGTCATTGCCTATGCATCACGCCAGCTAAAACCGCATGAGAGGAATTATCCAACACATAATTTGGAGCTTGCAGCTATTGTGTTTGCTCTTAAGATCTGGAGACACTATTTGTATGGGGAAAAGTGTTACATCTATACAGATCATAAGAGTTTGAAGTATTTGGGCACCCAGAAAGAGTTGAATTTGAGACAGAGGAGATGGTTAGAGTTGATAAAAGACTATGATTGTCTGATAGACTATCAGCCAGGGAAAGCTAATGTTGTGGCTGATGCCTTAAGTCGCAAGACTATGGCAAGTCTACGGGTCACTCCTTTGTCTTTGGTACATGAGTTGAGATCATTGCATGCCAGCTTAGAGATTAATGATGATGGGCAGACAGCAGTTGCATGGCATGTACAACCAGTGTTGATTGATCAGATTAGAATGGCTGCTCAGAATGATCAGAAGTATCAGAAGCTGTTGGGAGAAGTTAGGCAGGGCAAGAAACCAGAATTCTCAATCAGAGATGATGGTCTCATCACACACTGTGGCAAAATATGTGTTCCTAATGATGTTGAATTGAGGAAGATCATTTTGAAGGAAGCACATGAGTCTCCTTTTGCCATGCACCCTAGTGGTACAAAAATGTATAGAGGGCTAAAGGAGCATTACTGGTGGATGGGTATGAAACGAGATGTGACAGAGTTTGTATCCAAATGCCTAACTTGTCAGCAAGTAAAGGCAGAGCATCAAATACCCACTGGGCTGTTACATCCACTACTAGTGCCCGAATGGAAATGGGAAAGAATAACGATGGATTTTGTGATGGGACTTCCGAGGACACAGAAGAGTCATGATGCAGTATGGGTCATTGTCGACAGACTAACTAAGTCTGCTCATTTTCTGCCAGTTCGGATGGATTATAGTTTGGAAAGATTGGCCAAGTTATACATCGATGAGATTGTAAGACTGCATGGAGTGCCAGTATCCATCGTGTCAGACAGAGATGATCCTAGGTTCACTTCTAGATTCTGGGGTAGTCTTCAGAGAGTACTAGGAACTAGATTGAACTTCAGTACTGCATTCCATCCACAGACAGATGGCCAGTCTGAGAGGGTAATTCAGATCTTGGAGGACATGCTACGGGCTTGTGTGATTGAGTTTGAGGGCAGTTGGGACACACACTTGCCTTTGATTGAGTTTGCTTACAACAACAGCTACCAATCAAGCATTGGGATGCCTCCATATGAAGCTTTGTATGGCAGGAAATGTAGAACCCCATTGTGTTGGGATGATGTGGGTGAAAGAAAAATGATTGGACCCGAAATAGTTCAACAGACTGAAGAGAAAATCTGGGTGATCAGGGGTCGACTTAAACCGCATCGCATCACAAAAGTCCTATGTTGATTTGAAAAGAAGGGATATTGAGTATGCAGTGGGTGAGAAAGTTTCCCTCAAGGTTTCTCCTTGGAAGAGGATTATGAGATTCGGCAGAAAGGGGAAACTAAGTCCTCGTTTTATCGGGCCATATGAGGTATTGGAAAGAGTGGGTCCTTTGGCATATCGGTTGGCACTACCTCCAGAGTTGGAGAAGATACATAATGTCTTCCATGTGTCCATGTTGAGGAGGTATCGATCAGACCCATCTCATATACTACCAGTAGAAAAAATTGAAGTAAATCCAGACCTCACATATGAAGAAGAACCCATAAAGACTCTGGCTTATGAGGTGAAGCAGCTACAGAACAAGCAAATACCATTGGTAAAAGTGCTGTGGAACCATCATTTAGGCCAAGAAGCTACTTGGGAACGAGAGGAGGACATGAGGAGACAGCACCCATAGCTGTTCAGAGATTGACCAGGTAAAATTTGGAGACGAAATTTATTTAAGGGGGGGGGGGGGAGAATTGTAACACCCCCGTTTGAATAGCCTGGTAGATTTCACTGTTCCGGTGACCGGTGTCGGTCCGGACAATTAAGGGGATTAGAACCACACTTAAGACAACTTGAGAAGCCATAAACACAAATAATTAGTAATGTTTAATTAGTTAACTATAAATAAGAAAAACAGAATAGAAGAAGTTAAACGAGCCGAGAGTCACAGCGATGAGTGACCTCCTCGGGAACGACTGCGAAGTCATTTTAAACTCAAATTTTGAACCGCAAAAAGTGACACTGCGGTCCTTAGGACCTTTATGGACACAGTAGAAAAGAGAAAATCACGAAAAAGAACTGTTAAGTCAGTAAAATAATTAGGTTAGAGAGCCGGAAGAAATATTGGATTATTTGCAAACGGGGATGAACCGGCGAGGGGCAATTTGGTCAATTGACCCCGAGAGCTAACTCCTGACCTAACTGTCAAATAAAAATGGAGAAAAGAAAATTTTGGAATCGAGAATTAAATTAAAGAACTAATAGAAAAAAATAAATAAAAAAAAGAAAGAAGTGAGAAAAGTCAAAGGTGATGACATCATGAATGATGTCATAAAAGATTAATTAAATTATTTTATTAAATTGGGAATTTTGGTCTTCAAAAAGGGATAAAGATAAAGAAAACAAAAGAAAAAAAAAATTAGAAAAAGGTCTTCTTCTCCCTTGGTTGCCGCCCCATCCTTCCCCCATAAACCCTCCATGAAAATCCTTCATTTAAGCCTACATCTAAGCTTAAATTCCTTATCCCAAACTACATAACTCCCTTAAATACCTCACTAGACCTTGCAATCTCAACTTAAGCACAAGAAAGAAAGAAGAAAAGGAGAGGAAAATTGAAGATTTAGAATGCAAAGCAAAGGTTAGTGTGCTAACTTTCAATTTTCTACTTCAAATGCATGTTTAGGTATTTAAGTGAGCTTAGAACTTGATTAAATGAAACAAATATGGGGAAGGACCATTGCTGAAATTTTGGCCTGGTTGAAGGGAGTATGAATTACATGAATTAAATGAGTTTGAATGAGTTAGGAAACCTTACTTAGTTAAATGATTAACATTAAAACCATTAAAAGTGGTTAAATGCATGAAATTAATGAGTTAGGGTTTTGAATGCTAGGGTTTGTGAACCAAATTTTGGAGAAATGCACAAATGATGACTTTGGTCAATTGTGATATGAAAAATGGTCAATAATGACGAAAAGAGATGTGTGGGAATTGTTGGAATGAAAACCAAATTCGTAGGTCAAATGGTCATGCTGCTGGTAGCATGACCAAACCTACTTTGAAGGACCAAAACGGGAATTTTACAAGCCCAATTGATATTCCACTAATTGGGGATGAAAATAGACAAAAAAGGGCACAATTTTCATTGAGGAACCATGCCCAAAAACTGACCAAAACTTAGTGCAACAATTGACCAAAGTGAAATGAGAGCAGGCTGCCACTGCACCAAACTGACCAAATGAACAGTAACTATTCATTTGGTTATAACTCGAGCTAGGAAGGTGAAATTGACCTGAAATTTTACCAACAATTAGATAAGATATATACCTAAAACTTTCATGAAGAACACTATCCCAAATTATGCCATTAACCTAGTCAAATTATTGAGCAAAAGTTGAGTTATTGTACCTGCTATTCTGCAGAATTCCATTTGAGCAGTAATGTTTGAAGGGCTATAACTTTCTCTAGGAAACTCGGATTTAGATGATTCTTGAACCGATGGAAACCTAAGACATAGTAGAACATTTCATATGAAGAAAGTTAGACCAAATTATGAACTTAACTTGATCAAATTACTGAACAAAATTTGACCAAAAATCTGCCAGAACAAAAATCTCAGCATGAACAGTGCACATGAACAGTAATTGTATTTTGGCTATAACTTGAGCTACAAAACTCTGATTGGGGTGATCCAAAAATGAGAATACACATAAGACAATAAGGAACATTTTCTATGTTTGTCAAATTCCAACAGTAGATTGACCAATGGAACAGTGCAATTTCGGGGCACTAAAACCGAAAATTGGCAATTTTGCCAAAATGACTTAAGCTTTGAGAAAATGACCAAAACCAACAAGTTTAATGGCCAAAATGTGGTATGTGGGTGAAGTTGGAGTTCCCATACCTATTAAGCCTTAAAAAGTCAACAATTTGACTTGAATAGTATAGTGAATAGTAACCCGAAATACAAAAATTTCAAGAACGTCGAAATTAGCACGTTAGAGCTAGGTATAAGTGAAGTTAAATTTATTTTTGGATTTGTGTTAAATTATGGTACTGAAACACTATAAAATTGTGTGTTTCAGCGGAAAAGAATACCAGGACAGAACCCGAGGAGTCGAGTTAAGGCCAAAAGGCGACTTATTTGGGGTTTGTGCACAACACTACTATGCCTTAAAAGTTATTGATAAAGTGAATGAAATATGCATTTTTACTCTTGCTTTGAATTATTGAAAGTTTATTGTGATCTTATTCAGGATGTTTGATTTAAATTGTGAAAGTTATTGTGTATATTTGAAATGGCAATGTTTAGCAAATTGTTAAGATAAGTTTTGAAACCACAGTGTCATGACCATATATTTGAACACCTCACTAGCACGACTAGTGGGGGTAATTAGTTTCGAATTTTGATTCCTTCTCTGAAGAAGTGTTGAGGTGTGCCAGTAGAAGAGGATGTGAATGGATATCCATATATTTGAGCTAGCTAGCCTTGTGATGTGATTTCTCTTTAACCTCTGGCTATTGAGATTCTATTTGTTTCGAATGGCATGATCTAACTGTGGGTTTTATGAAATGTGTTTTGATACTTTGAAATGAACGTGGTTTGCATTCAAATCTCATAATTCATGTTTTGTGTTTAATGCTCATGTTTAGTCAAATTTTTGAATAAATGTGATTTTATTTTTGCATAAAGATTATTTTAGTATGTTGTACACCACTGAGTCCTAGTACTCAGCGATAGCTTTTATTGCTATCGCAGATACCGAGACTAGAGGAGCAGCAGACTGAGCTACTAAAGATTGAGGATCATTCAGCCTAAAGTCTTCGAGTATAATTTATACCCTAATTGTAAATATTTCTTTTGATATATATATTGCACATAAATGTATGGACATGTAAAAATGGGTCTTGAGCAGTTGTATAAAATTTGTATAAAGTTGTAATATATATATTGTAGTTTGAAATTCTCTTCATGTAAATTTTGTAATGATCTATTTAAATTGTTTTATTTCTAATGAAATATGAATGGAACTATTTTATTTAATTTGAAT
This sequence comes from Hevea brasiliensis, assembly GCF_030052815.1. NCBI lineage: Eukaryota > Viridiplantae > Streptophyta > Magnoliopsida > Malpighiales > Euphorbiaceae > Hevea > Hevea brasiliensis. The sequence continues at coordinate 74,338,090 of NC_079502.1, read as the reverse complement.
GAAATGGATTGTTAGTATTTTGATAATCATTGGATACTGGATTTGAAATTGAAAGTTGATGAATGTATTGAGAAATTGTTTTGATTGAGTTTGAAATTGAAGCAGTTGTTGAGAAAATTTTTAGAAGTCTTTTTACAGGTATTTGAAGAACTATTTTCTCAAATTACAGAGGGAACTCTGTCAAAATTCTTATAAAATTTGCGGAAAAATAAAATGGGCTAAAATTTCCAACTAGCTTTCAACTTAATTACATGTTTAAAATACTTATTAGAAATGATCACCACTTATCAAAAATAAGAAAATTGTTTTAAAATCCCTTGTAGGGTACTTAATGAGTTATCGGTAGGTGAAGTTCGGTAGTTCATTAGGTATTCTACGGGATCATATTATGCCTTACAGAGGGGTAAGGTGTGACAGGCAACATAAAATAGAGAAGAGGGAGAGATCTATGGGTCAGAGCTCGAATAGTAATTTGGGGAAGAGAAAAGAATTTAAGGAACTCTGAGCTCAGGGATATGACAGAGGCGGATCACTAGGGCAGATAACACCAAAATTTAGTCATCGAACAACCAGAAGTGCCTATTCTGCCCGTTTCTGCCATGTTTGTGGTAAGCTACATGGAGGTATTTATCATAAGGCCTCTGGAGCTTGCTACAATTGTGGAAAACTTAGACACTTTGTTAAAGATTATACTAGAGCACCTCGATCTACTCTCGAAAGTTCACAGACAGTCAGTAGAGGTCGAGATAGAAATAGAGTTGGTACTCCTCACAACCATAACATAGTGAATCAACCCGAACATAGTAGCGTATCAGTTAGAGCGTCTACTATGCGCTAAGGAGAAAGAACAGAAACTTTGGATGTCACTGCTAGTAAGTTTTTAATTTTTGAAAGAAACAATTAATTATTTTTGTTTGATCCTAGCACTATTTAGTTACATGTTAGTGTTAGAACTATATGTTCTGTTGTTATTCCTTTACATGGGAATAAATTTTGATGCAGTAGTGATTAGTCCTTTAAGATAAGGAATGTAATAATAAGTGAAATTAGTTTTGGAAGAGTTTATCAGCGAAAAGTATTTTCTAACACACCATAAAGTATAGAAGATAGGAAAGTTTGATCTATTGGAATGTATCGTAGTAACTATGCAATATTCTTGATATTTATAATCGTGTCAGACATAAAGATCTTGACTTGAGATTATTGTGTAGAGCTACGTATTACCCGATAGTACACCAAGATGAGAATAGTTGCCAACGACATCTGTATTGGTATAGTTATGCTAGGATAGAATTTTATTGCTGGAAATGAGTTTGGAGATCCTACTTAGGGAGTTAAAGCTCAAAAATTAGATTATCGAAAGGTTATAGTTCAGTACAAAAGGAAGTAAGTTATAGAATATTAATAGATAAAAAGAGTTAATGGAAGTAAAAATTTGAACAGTTGGTTCAGATATAACAAAGAAATGTTACGAATGTGAGTAAGATTGTTGATTAGAATGGTCAAAGGACCCATGATTAGATAAGTAATTCTAATACGACCATAATGGTCATTCAAGAAGGGAACATGAATCAAAATATTAGACAGAATGATAGTAAGAAAAGATTAGTATTGTATAAAGAAAGTAAATGTTATATTAGATTGTTAAAAGTTTTACACAAATTCGAAGGAAAGAAGATTATACGATCATATAGAAAGGAGAAAATAAACGTGTGAATATTGTAAGACAGCTATTGGGTAAAATTTTGCAGATGAAATTTATATTAAGGGGGGGAGAATTGTAACACCCCTATATTCGGTAGTGCGTTCTACTGTTCCGGTAACAGTGTCTGTCTGAACAGCTAGGATGCTTGGAATTACATTTAAATATTAGTGTGGAGATATAAGGTAATGAAATATGTAATGAGAAAAATTAAAAAATATATATATATAAGAGATAAAATGTGACTAAGTTAAACGAGCCAAACCCGTAGCGATGGGTGACCGCACTGGAAAGTTACGTCAAGGACCGTTGACTAGCCCTGGATCCCGAGAAACCCGGGAAAATATTTTCGGGACATAATTAAAGGTTTATTGAAGTATAAATGTCATTAGAAATATCAAAGAAAAATTAATTAATTAGTACAAAAAAAAACAAGAAATCGAGAAAACAACAAAACTCGGTGTTATCGAAAAATCGGGAATTTAACCCGAATAGGGGCATTTTGGTCATTTGACACCTAGAGTTGACTTTTGACCTCAATGTCCATTAAAAATAAGTGGTATTATACTTTGAAAATGTCATGAAAAATAAAAATATGGTACATTGTTTAAATAGTGAAAGAAATGAGGCAAATATGCAAATTATGAAACTTTAACTAATTAAATCATTAATTTATGGTTAGCGCTCCACTAAGTGGGATTAGTGGACATATACAACCAAGTGGACAGCATGCAAATTCACTTTCTTCCTCATTTTCTTCACTTTGTCGAATTGCTTTCTCAAGTTCTTCCATGGCCAAATGTTCTTCCAAGCTTCCTCCATGGCCATTCATGCATAAGCTCAAATCTACCATGATTCAAGCCATATTTCTTCGAACTCCCTTCATTAAAAGTGGTCTTCACACCATGGGCAGTATGTGGGCAGCAAAAAAGAGAGGAAATTTCATGGATTTGTGAAGCTCAAGTTGAGGTTAGCGCTTAATCTTTTCATTTACCTTCACTAATCCTTGTGTTGAGCTTTGGGTAAGTTGAATTGCTAAGAAAAATTGAGGCAATGATGAGTATTGGTGAATCTTAGTTTTGGCAGCCATGAAAATGCATGGTTAGTGACTTATTCTTATATGTATTTGATGGGAATTAAGGTTGATTTACTCAAATAGAAGTGGTGGTAGGTTAATGTCCAAGTATGTGCATGTTAGCGCTTGAATTAAGGGTTTGAAATGGGACCTTGATGCTTTGGCAAACTGCCATATTTGGCAGCCTATAATATCATGAACTTGTGTGTGTGAATATGAAGTTTATTAATGAAATATGCTGGTGTTGAATTAAGGGCAGTTTGTATAATTGCCATGGAAGTGTATGTGTAAAATAAGTGTTGATGTACATTGAATTTGGGTGGATGTGAATGTTGGACTTTAATGGTGAATTGTGTGCATTGAGCACTTGAGTGTTCTATCCAATATGCTTGCTGGAATTATGTTTAGTATTTGTAGAAGTCTATGAATAAATAATGAAGTCATGAGGAGGAGGAGGAATGTCAAATTGGAAGTGTAATTGTCTTATGCAGGTTGTGCATGTTGGCAGCACCTAAATTATGTCATAAGTGCAAAACTGTGAACCCAATTGGTATGAGGCCAATGGGGGGAAAAACTATACACCAAATAGGCCAACTTTTATGCAGAAATGTTGACAAAATTCTGCTTAGAAACTGACCTTCAAAATGACCAAATCCGCATTAGTGACTTGAAAGTTTGAAAATTGACCATTTGGGCAGCAGTTAGTGTTTTGTCCATAACTCACTCAAAATAGGTCCACTTGACCTGAAATTTTTACCATGAATAGTTTAGACAGAGATATACAATTCTTGTGAAGATAGCAAAGCCCAAAAATTGCCAGAACCAAACCAAATAGCTTGCACAAGTTCAGGTACCAAAACTGGCCGAAGCAAAAGTGACCTAAAAATGACCTAAGCCTATCATTTTAGTGCATTCTGTCCAGCATTGGTAAATTGACCATATATTGGTCTACACAACTCAGAATGACCTGAAATTTTGCCCTGCGTGCAATAAGACATAGGCCTACAAGTTTATAGTTTGGACCGAAACCCGAAAACAGAGGGAACTAGGTTGTCCGGCTAGGTCAAAATAGAACACCGAAATCCAATAAATTGCAATAAAGTGCAATACACTTGGAAATGAAATTGGTAACATATACCAACACTAAAAGGCTATAAAATGTGACATATTGGTAACATTAGAATTGACTCACTTAGAGTGCATCAAGGGTCAACATTATAAGTTGACTAATGAAATGAATTGAACGGAATAGTATCAAGAAAATTTAAATATTGGATTTTATTGGTAGAAACAAATTCATTGAGTACTAAAACACTTTAAATTATGTGTTTCAGTTCAAAAGGATATTGAGAAGCATAAGGAACATTGAGTCAAGGCCTAAGAGAGACTCAAATCAGGTTTGTGCACAACTAGTTTTTAACTAATTTTTTTCTGAATATTTCATATGATTAAATGATATATTTTTCTTATGTATTATGTTTAACAAGCTTTGGATTTAATTCAATGATTATTGAAATTGTTATAGTATGTATGAATTTAGCTTTGTGAAATGGTATTTCCACAAGTATTAAGCATTGTTGTGGATTAAAAAAATTATATTTTGAAAAATTGTGACAGAACATGTTTTCAATTGTGAAGAGCAATTTGCATGGAAAAATGCAAATTTATTATTTGAATTGTGATGAGCATAAAAATTATCGGATATTGGAATTGACTTTGAATCGAATTGTATTGTGATTTATGCTCACTAAAAGGATTGTGATATTGTTTTATATCTCACTATAGATGCTTAACCAGGTTATTACCTGTCTCTCTCATTTGTTGAGAAGACAATGGAGTTAGTTGTGTTTTGATTACCATGGTACGTGCACAGGCTTAGATTCTCCTCTTATTATAAGTTAGATCTAAGTTTTTATATTATGGCCCTTTTGGAAGATTCATTATTGTGGTGTGTACTGTGCACGATGGTTCGACCTCCCCGACCATAGGAAGTTAGAATCTGATTTGACCTCCCCGACCATAGGGAGTTAGAATCACCCCGAAGATAGCCTTCTCGGATTAGTTTTGCATAGTTAGTGAGATAAAGAATGGTTTTTGAATAGTAAAGACTTGTGATTTCAATTATGATTTATGTATAATTGATTTTGTTGGAATTAATCTTTATTTCCAATAAATTGTTGGAATTACCTTAAATGGTTAGTTATGATTTGATAAATTGAATTTCATGATCAAAGTCATTTTATACAAATGATTTATATTATTGGCAATGAATATTTTGAGTTTTGAAATTTGATGAGTATCCAGATTTCCAAATTATTTGTTGCAATTTTTGTTAAGGTATATTGTACTATGTTTTAAATTATAGTTGTGCACCACTGAGTTCACCACTCAGTGATAGCTTTCTATGCTGTTGCAGGTGAAAAGAGCATAGAGCAGTTGAGTAAGCTTCTTTGAAGACACATTCAGATCAGCTCCAAGTTTATCATAGATATACCCATGTACACAAGTTTTGATGTATGCATGTAATAATATGTATGTAATTTATTTGAGTAGTTGTATAAAAACTCTTCTAAAATATTTTGTAATGTAATTAAATGTAAATTATTTTGATATAAATTTTGAGTCTTGTAATCAATGAAATAATTTTTTTATAATGAGATTAATTTATGAGATGAAATGAAGTTTATTAGAGTTGTATTTGAGAAAACATATTGGGAGTGTTTTCCTTTTCAGGTTTGAAGAACTGTTTTCTCAAAACACAGCCAGCACTTTGCAGAAATTTTGAAACAATTTTATAACACCAGATTTTAATCGAAGATTTAAATTTCACGAAAATTATTTTAAAATCCCTTGTAGTATATCTAATGGGTTATCGGTAGGCGAAGTATGGTAATTCATTAGGTGTACTACGGGATCATGTTACATCTTACAGGGGAGTAGGGTATGACAAAACTGTTCTGGAAACCAAAGAGATAGGGCTTCAACTTTGATTTAGAAACTTTTCTCAAATTTTGAGTGTAAGAATCCTAAAATGGGAGTGTAAGAGTCCAGGCCAGTTAATTTATTATAATTAATTCTACAAGACCCAAAAAATTGTAATTCAAAATTATGAGTAATCATAAGACATAGGGTAATAACTTGTATGAAGAACATTAGACTTAAAAGTCGCTGTAATATGTCCAATTAATCTAGAATCTGCTTGAATCTGGACCCAGAAAGAGACCAGGAACCAGTTGTGGTTATTTGACCATAACTTGAGTTCTAAAACTTCAAATGATATGAATGAAAAAGGAAAACAAAGATAAGACATAGAAGAACAACTTTTATGAAAGAAGTGTGGCCAAACAGTGGCCACACCTTAACCAATTTGTTAGGTGAACTTAAGACATCAAATCTGGACCTTGAGAAAAGTTCATAAAATGACTTGTTATATGATATGAAGTGAATCAAAATGAATTGTTAAACATAAAAGTGACATGAATATGCATGTGGGACTTATGTTCTCATCATAATTAATGTGAAAATGTTATTAAATACAACGGGCACATAATATGAAACTATAAATACTTAATAATTCTATTTTTGCCCAAAGTACACCTAGACTCATTTATATAGCATGGATCAATTGGTATACCAATTAGGAACTACATATTATAGTACTGCCCACAGGAATGATCATTGATAGACAACATATATGTGATATGATTGTTCTTCAGGCTTTATACCTGCCCGTTGGCCATAATGCCTGTTATCATTATTCCTGGCTTTAAGCCTGCCCGCTGGCCTTATGCTTGACATGACAGATGTATACATGTTAGACATATGGATGTTTAACAAGTATACTCCCATATATCTAGTCTTTATAGTCTGTCATAGGTTATTTGGGCACAGATATGTGTAATACACTTTAAGTTTAAATAAATACATGAAGAAAGTACTAATATGGGTATAATAAGTTTGAATATGTAATATATGAATAAAAAGATCCCGATAAATTATTTGCTCTCAAAGTATCATAATTAAGTAATTAATTCAAAATATAGTAAATTTTATATGAAATAATTATTTCAATTATTAGTTTTTTTTTTAATTATTGCACCACTAAGCAGAAAATGCTTAGCGCGATGGATTGTTTCCTCACGTAGGTACAGGAGATCATCACTAGCAGTAGCAGCAGCAACAGTAGAGCCTAGATAGGATTTTGATCAGACCTGCTACAATGTCAGTGTCACCTTAGTAGTCCTTTTTGGTAGGGCTCATGTAAATTTAGATTTTACATTTTTGATCATTGTACATAAGTAAACGTTGTAAATTATTTTGAGATATGTAATTAAATTTTGGATTATATATAATTGTACATTATTGTATGTAATGTTATGTGAATGAAATGAAAGTTTATTTTCTTAAAAATTTTATCAGTAATGGTATGATATGGTACATGAATAATTGATATGAGAAATGATGTGATGAAATATATATAATTGATTTTAACAGGTGAATAAGGAAACCTGCCGTGCACTAATAAAATAGGGGAGACTCTGTCTAGGTCTTTACAAAAATAAGATGTGAAAAAAATAAATTTACACGTAAGATAATATAATTAAATTAATATTATACACGACAAGACAGTACAGGGTGCTCTGGCATCAAATGTAGCATGCCTTGCTTGGCTACACTGTAGACGGGTGAGGGGTGTTACACACAACCCTTCTTTTCCTTACCATTCTGCTCTCAAGTAGCCACTATGGAGCACCATGAAACAATATTCCTCTTCTTTGAGGCAGTTTATCAAACAGTTGTTGTGCTTAATATTTAAGCCTTATTTTCTAATACATATCAAACACAAAGCATCTAATAAAGATATTGTATATTTGCCTAAACTTAACTGAATACATATCAATCCCATGCACCTGTATTCCTATGAAGGGTAACCAAAGTGAAGCAAATAATTCTAAACGTGTTAGGAAATATGAAAGTCATTAGTTGGATATTTTTCACAGCGCATGTTAAAATTTGAGCAAGGCAGACGAGAAATGACCATTTTGCACGGAGCTGGAGCTGAGGGTGGTCTAGCTAATGGAGTGAGTTGGAGGACAAGGTGGGCTGAGTTCAAAAGATCAATTTAGAATACATGTTGAGGTGGTTGGTAAGAAAGGAAAGGAGCAGAGATAGAAAGGTCTTGATGTTCTAGGCATGGGTTGCTCAGCTAAAGAGGGAGAAGCGAGTTTTGATGGCAAATTCAATAAGGGACGCAATCTCTGAGCTTGAGGGAGAAGATAACAAAGAGGGAAAAATAATTAATTAATAAGGTTTTTTTTTTATTTCTCAGAATAAAAGGGCATAATAGTCTTTTTCTTTATTGCTCTAATGGCAAAAGGGAATGAAAATAGATGGAAGGACTTCTTGTTGATGGTTAGAAAAAACAAGAACATTTTAAAGAATTTTTAAAAATATAGAGAAAAACTTACAAATAATAACACCTAAAAACTAAATTGTAAATCTCCCTAAATTTAATTTCCTGAGTGAAAATAGTATGTGTGAAATATAAAAGTAAATGACGTAGAACAACTAAGAACAAAGAACAAAACAAGGATCACTCATTGGAAAGAAACACTAATTCTCTAAAATATTATTGATCTTATAAAACTGTCATAACAAAACATGTATAATAATAATAGAAACCCTAGATCTTATTTATAGAATTAGGAATCCACTCACATTAGAATTTTAGAATCCTAATTTAATCATAATTAGGAATACTAAATTAAATCAAACTAAATTAAAAAATAATAAAATTAATAAGATAAAAATTCATAAATAATAAAATTCTTAAATTTTCTAATTTTATAATAAGAAAATTTTCTAAATTCTATCTTCTCATACTGCATTAGAAATATACTCTAAATGATTAGTAATTTATAAAATTATGACCTCTTTTCCTTCTTTGTCATTTCTCCCTCTCTCCTAATTTGTCTCTTAATTACAACAACTCATATTAATTTAGAAAAAAATTTTATTGCATTTTAATGAGAAATTAATGCCAAAAAAATATTAATAATCATTGAAATTAAATTTAATTATTTAGATTATTAGACTATTTTGTAATAATTTTTAAATTGTAATATTATATATTAACTAACTAGATAGATATTTATATTATTATAATTATTAGTTTTTTTTGTCATATTTATTTTTTTTAATATTGAAAGTCCAGGAAAATGTATAAGATTCTGATTTTTTGAATCGAACTCAAAAGATTTCACAGATGATAGTCAAAATTGAAAAATTAACGTTGGAAGAGCCACGCTACACTAGTCTAAACATACTTTACTATTTTGATATGATTTTAATTTTTTTTAATAATTCAATTAAAAATTATATCAAACAAAACAATGGAGAAAAATCATGTGTTTTTTTATTTTTAAATATATATACACAAATATGATCCGTCATCAATATTAATCACAGACCAATAACAAAAAGCCACTTAAGAAAGCAGGAAAATCTAGGAATTTTTGGTCAGGTGGGTATATAAATAAATAGAAAGAAAAGCTTGACAGGTGGGCCAACGGTGGACTTTGTGTAATGAGAAGAAGATAGATATGATTCCTAGGTGTATTTTATAGATAAGTATAAATATATCAGCTCCATCATCCGCCATGCTTTCGGTGTTTTATAGACAGAGATAGAAAGAACGCTTTAAGCACGAGGTGTTGTTGGTTTGTAATTTGATCACAATAACACATGTTCGATCTCTCTCTCTCTATTATCAGTTAATTAGGATAGGGTTTTCCTTTCGTTCCTTTTTCTTTTCCCTTAATCTAATCTCTGTCACAATTTTTCTTCTATTGTTCCTCGGATTCTCGCCCCTTTCAGGTACCAGTTTTAAAGCTCAATTTCTTTATGTAAATATGCAGTGGCTCAATTTCTTTATGTAAATATTCAGTGTTATTCATTTTCTAAAATTTTTTATCCTATTCATTTATTTTTCGTTTTGGTTTTTGTTTCTTTTTTTTATAAAGTTTTTGTATTATAGTTAGTTTTCTCTGAAATGTTTTGAATTTTGCTTATTTAATGCATTCAAGTTATAATTTTAGTAACGAATGTTTTGTTTCTCGTCGAAACTATGCAGAGATAGGTTCTAATTGGGTATTTTAGTTGCATCCAATATAATCTATTATGAATTATTATTATTTTTTACATTCTTCTTTTCTTTCTATTTCTTGCCATTAGAGTTTGATTGATATGGACAATTGTGAGGATGGTGGGGCTCATTCTGAACCTCCTGATCCGGATATTCTTGAGGTGGATCCAACTTGTCGATATACAAGAGTAATGTTCTAGTTTTCTTCGCTTTTATTCCTTCTATATGTTTTTATTTTATTATTATTTTTTTTATGAATCAACTCAAATTTCATGTGTCAGGCGCATCACCACATTCCTATATGTTGTTTGGTTATATAATCTTGTATGCTTTTGTAAAATCATAGATTCTTTAATGCAAAAAGCATGAATTCGCTTCTCTTTTTTATAGAGATCACCTGTGTTAGTAAACAATACATGATTAAAATCTCTAGCTGTCTTTAATTGATTAAATGAATGTCATATGTTTTCGTTTATTTTGTTGATTGTTTGTGTTTTTTAACAGTACAAGGAGGTGCTTGGAAAAGGTGCTTTCAAGACTGTGTATCCTTTGGTTTTGTTCTCTTTTGTGAATTTCACCCTATTTGTTAACTTTTTCATGGTTAATTGATTTTTTTATATATATATTTCATGGTGAAATCAAGTTGATAATATATAACAAGTTCATTTTCCAAATTAAAATATCTATATCTATATATATATATATATATATATATATATCTTTTGAGAAGCATGTGATGAGTTTATAGATTTTATGACACTATTTCTGGAATCATGTGGAAGGCAACCTTTTATCACCTTATTAAATCTCCATTTATATATCTGGATTCTTTCCTTAATCATTGTTTACCAGATATAAGGCATTCGATGAAGTTCATGGACTTGAAGTAGCATGGAACCAAATTCGGATTGATGAGGTGTTACAGTCACCTGAAGACTTAGAGAGGCTTTACTCTGAAGTACATCTGTTGAAATTGTTGAAGCATAGCAATATTGTTAAGTTTTATAATTCATGGATCGATGATAAAAACAAGACTGTTAATATTATAACTGAGTTATTCAGTTCGGGTAACCTGAGACAGTAAGTTTAATTTAAATCATATGCATTTATTAAAATTCTCATTTCTTATTTGATGGTGAAATTTGCTCAATGGTGAGTTGGTGTGATCTTTGATGTAGATATCGAAAAAAACACAAGAATGTAGACCTGAAGGCTGTGAAGGGTTGGGCTAGACAGATTTTGATGGGTTTGAGCTACCTTCATAGTCACAAACCTCCAATTATACATAGGGATCTGAAATGTGATAACATATTCATCAATGGTAACCAAGGGGAAGTAAAAATTGGAGATCTTGGTTTGGCAACTGTCATGGAGCAGGCAAATGCCAAAAGTGTAATAGGTATTGCTTTTGTTTTGTTTTTTCCCAGTTTTCCTCAATAATTTTATTAAATGAGGCACAGTAGTTTTGGTGTGTATTTTAATATTTAAGATCTCTTGATATCATTATTAGCATTAAAATTTTGATCACACTATTGGTAGATTATATCCTGATTTTTTTTCTATTTTTACATGCTTTTTTACTTTTATGTTAATATTTTGTATGCTTTTTTAATAGGAACCCCTGAGTTTATGGCACCTGAGCTATACGATGAGAATTATAATGAGTTGGCTGATATATATTCCTTTGGGATGTGCATGCTGGAGATGGTTACTTTTGAATATCCTTATAGTGAATGTAGGAACTCAGCTCAGATATATAAGAAAGTTTCATCTGTAAGTCTGTGAATAACTATCTTGTGTTTCCGTTAGCTCTTGTACTATTTGTTAGTTTCCTTACCTTTTTTTTTTTAATAATCTATATAGGGAATAAAGCCTGCTGCCCTATCTAAGGTAAAAGATCAAGAAGTAAAACTTTTTATTGAGAAGTGCTTAGTCTCAGCATCGCAAAGACCGTCTGCAAAAGAGCTTCTAATGGACCCTTTTCTTGCATTAAATGGATTAGCAAGGAACCGTCCCTTGCCACTTCCAGATATTGTTATGCCCAGGACTGCAGCCTTCGGAGATCGTTGTTTGATGTCAGAAGGACCTGCCAATGCACGAAATAAACCTCCCTCGATGGATTTGGATCATGATCCTGAGATGCCCATCATCACATTATTGAATAAAGCTCTTGATGGGCATTTCCATTGTGTGGAGGTTCGAAGGGCAAAGAGGGGCAATATTTTCTTGTTAAGAGGTGAAGGAAGTGATGAAAACTCTGTATCAATAATACTTCGAATAGCTGATAAAAAGGGTAAAGTATATTCTTATCAGAATTCATCTCCACTCTCATCCTTTCTATTTGTAATTTTACAGTTACAAAACTTCTTAAGTTTTGCTCCTTATCACAGGGTCTCGGGTTAGGAATATTCATTTCATTTTCTACCTTGATGGTGATACTGCTCTCTCAGTTTCAAGTGAAATGGTTGAGCAGTTAGAGCTAGAAGATCAAAACATCACATTTATAGCAGAGCTCATCGATTTGTTATTGTTGAAATTAATACCCAATTGGAAACCTTGCGTTCGCATCGAGCATCTAGTTCCTCGAAATAAAATAGTAAACTCTAGGGGAAGCCAAAAGAACTATCATTCATTAGAAAATGGGGAGAATGTTGTAGGTTTTTTGCAAAATGGTTCTGAAACCGTCAATTTTTTTAGGACTTCAAGTTGCCTTGACTCTTGTTCTCTAGGAGGGTCAGTTCCAACTACAGAAACAGATGAAATTTCAAGTGTTATGAAACTTAATGAGATGGTATCCCATGTTGATGAGTTTAGTAACCAGAGTGCAACAGGAGCCGATGATCGGTATTCTGAGATGTCATATGTTTCTGCCGCTTCTAGTGATTGGAATGGTAAAAAGTTATCTTTCAATTCAAACTTATCCACAGACTCGGCGCTCACAGATTTTGATGGGCATGGATTAAAAGGTGCACTGGGGGAGGTTTTTGGCAGGATGGAAATTACATTACCCGATGACAATAGCAAATTCATGGACATTAACAACACCCATATGGAAATCTCTTCTAGTTATCCAACGAGTATTTCCTCATTGCATAAGAATGATGATGAAGATTTGAGAAGGGAGCTGGAAAAGATAGAGGCGCAATATCATGAGGAAATTAAAGCCATATCAAAAAAAAGGCATGAAGCTATCTTGGAGACAACAAAGAGGTTGTCTTAGAAAAATGTTTGTTATTCGACTAGTTGTTGCTTACTTGTTATTGTTACACAATCTCCCAATGCTATTTCTCACTCCATTTAATTTGCGATCATTATTGGAAGTGTAAATATATTTTTATTTTAACACAAAGATGAAGTGTAAATGGGATATATACTATTTTTTTTTCCTTATTTCGATGCAATGGGACTCAATTTTAATTCAATTTTAATTGCGAGTAGGTTCAATATAAATATATTTTCAACAAACTCATATTGGACTTCTTAAAAAAAATTCTCTAGTAAATTGATACTTGTTTATTAGCACAATTAAATAAAAAAATTTATTTAGTACCTATTATAAAAACATAAAAAATTATTTTTTATTGGTCTAACTAAAGAAAAAATTAATGATTTATTTTTTAATTTTTATTGGCCCAATTAAAACAAAAAATTAATATGTTATATTTTTTAAATTTTATAAAAAATGAAAATAATTAAAAATATTCAAATTATGAATGAAATATATTAAAAGGCACTAAGTTTATATATTATATCTGTCACTAACCTTTAAATCGCTAGCTTTGTAAGTCTAAATATTTTAAATAAGTCTCCAAATTTTTTGCTATCAATTATCCGTTTACAAATTTTTAAATTTAGGGTTTTGTCTAATATTGAGATACTAGGACGGCATTTTTTTTTTTTGTGTTTTTGTTAGTTTTTTCTGTGGAATTTTGTGAAATTTATTTATATAATGCTTTCAAGTTATAAGTTTGGTAATTGTGCATTATGCATTTTTTATGGACTTTAATGAATGTGGCTGTTGTTTTTTCATTGAAATTATGCCTAATTGAAGCTTAGAAATTGTCGTTCTAATTGGGTACTTTAGTCACATCCAATGTAATCTGTTGTGAATTATTATTATTATTATTATTATTATTATTATTTTGTACATGTTTCTTTTCTATATATTTTTTGGGTTTTCAAAAGTGGACATTAGAGTTTGATTGATATGGAAAGTTGTGAGGATGGTAGGGCTCATTTTGAACCTCCTTATTCATATCTTCTTGAGGTGGATTCAAATTGTCGATATATAAGAATAATGTTCTGGTTTTCTTTACTTTCATCTCTATTTGTTATTTGGTTATATAATCTTGAATAGTCTTGTTTGCTTTTGTTTGAATGGGAACTGATATTCATCAAGTGAATTCATAGATTTTTTTGATGCATAATGCATGAGTTCACTTTTCTTCTTTTAGAGATGGGTTAGTAAACAATGCACCATTAAAATTCTAGCCTCTTACTCATACTCTTTGTCTGCATGAATGTTATATGTTTTGGTTTTCATGATATTGTTTACTTTGTGGATTGTGTGTTTTTTAACAGTATAAGGAGGTGCTCAGAAAGGGTACTTTGAAAATTGTATATCCTTTGGTTTTGTTTCCTTTTGTGAATTTGACACTATATGTTAACTTTTTAATGGTCATTTGATTTTTATCCTAAATGGTGAAATCAAATTTGTAATATGTAACGAGTTAATTTTCCAAATTAAAGAAAAAAAATTTTTCTTATAAGAAGCATGCAATGAGTTGAAAATTTAATAATGCTATTTCTTGAATCAGTTAAGAGGCAACCTTTTATCATCTTGTTTAATCTCCATTTAGAAATCTTCATTCTTTTCTTAATTATTGTTCACTAGCTATAAGCTATCTGAAAGTAGCGGAACCAGACATTAATGCTAGGAGTGATCTTAAAATTTTTTTTGCACCTTTTTAAGGAATGAGTAGTCACTTTACATCAGGATTAAAGTAGTAGTTTTTTAATTTTAAGAAACTATTTTTATAAAATATGCATCAATAATTTTGATTTTGTCCATAACATTAACTTCTTAACTTTACTAACTTAAAATTTTATTAGTAGACAATTCAAACATACATATAATTATAAAAGTAATAACTTTTATAAAAAGTTTTCGGAGTCCACAATTTATACATTCATATAATTAAAAAAATAAAAAAAACAAGTCATTAAAATTTATTAAAAATTTTCATCAAATACTAAATATCAAAGCTTAATAAAACCCCCTAAAAATGACATTTTTAATTTTAAAAATGCAACTTGAGTCTTGAGATCTTGAGCTTTTAAGTTTTTAAGGGTATATTATAAGGATATTAGTAATTATGATTTGTTATTTTAATGGCCTATTTATTTTCATTTGATGAAATTTTTATTTAATTATGAGTTTGAATAATGAATTAAACTAAGATAAGATTATGAAGAATAATTTAATTTGTATATTAAAAAAGAAAAAATTTAGGCTGGGATAAGAGAAACATTAATCCAATTAGGAGGACAGCATTTGTCCATGTAAATATTAATAAGCTATAGTCTTAGACTTTTTTTTTTTTTTTAGGCTAAAAGGCCACTGCCTTGGTGGCCCCCTGATTTTGCCTTTGGCATCTGATGAAGTTCATGGATGTGAGCAAGGAACCTAATTTTGATTGATGAGGTGTTGTAGTCGCTTGAAGACTTAGAAAGGCTTTACTCTGAAGTACACTTGTTGAAATTGTTGAAGCATAACAATATTCTTAAGTTTTATAATTCATGGATCAGTTATAAAGTCAAGACAGTTAATGTGATTACCGAGTTATTTAGCTCGGATAACTTGAGACAGTAAGTTTAAATTAAATCATATGCATTTATTAAAATTATTTTTTCTTATTTTATGGTGAAATTTGCTCTGTAGTTGGTGTGACCTTTGATGTAGGAATGAAAGAACACAGAAATGTTACCTGAGGTCTGTGAAGGGTTGGGGTAGATAGATTTTGATGGGTTTGAGCTACATTCACAGTCACAAACCTCCAATTGTACATAGGGATTTGAAATGTGACAATGGTAACAAAGGGGAAGTAAGAACTGGAGATCTTGGTTTGGCAACTGTCATGGACCAGCCAAAAGTGTAATAGGTATTGCTTTTGTCACACCCTACCCCTCTATAAGGCATAACATGATCCCGTAGTATACCTAATGAATTACCAACTCCGTCTACTGATAATCCATTAAATACACTACAAGGGATTTTAAAAACTTTTTTTACTTCTTTTTCAGTGGTGAGCACTATTTACAGGTGTTAAAAACTTTTGTGAACTGAAGTGAAACTGCCAACTCATTTGGATTATTTGGAATTTCTGTAAAAATTTTGGCAGAGTGCCGTCTGTATTTTGGATAAAAACAATTCTTCAGAAAACCTGTAAAAAAAAAAACTTCAATAAATTCCAAGTCTCAACTTCAACATTTTTCTCAACCCAACATATTTCTCAAGTCAAATTCACAGTAATTTTTCAAAAACTGAGATAAGAGAAATATAATACAACTTTTACAAGCCAAAATAACTCATAGTTATTTTACAACTTCAAGGTACAATTTGAATTTACAACTGCTCAAAACCAAACACAATATGTACACACAGTGGTCATACATTACAGTACAAAATGCAAAATGTTGGTATACTCATGATACCCGGTAGTCTCTTGCTGGAGGTGTAACACCCTCACTGTAGCAACTCCGTACATTCTACTGTTCCGGTGACCGGTGACGGTCTGGACAGCTAGAACGTCCGGAAAAATATTTAAACTAAAGTCAGGAACCATAATTAACTCAAATATTAATAAGAAAAATTTAGTAAAAATTTTAGAAATAAAATACAACCAAGTTAAATGAGCCGGTGCCCAAGCGATGGGTAATCAGAGAGAAGTTGCGGTTCTCGCAACGAGGAGCCCTAGACCCGGGGGAAAAATTATAAAATAATTTTTGGGACTCCAGAGAAGGGTCATTAAGGTTCCTATGGCATTAGAATGCCAAGAAAATATTTAGAAAATTTTTTCAATTGGTACAGACAATTTTGACCCGTTAAGCCAAACGGAGGGCATTTTGGTCATTTCGCCTTCAGAGGTGATTTTTGGCCGACTTGTCCAGTTGAGTAAATAATTATTATGACATAAAATATGAATTAATGTTGATGAAAAATTAATTTGAAGTTAGTAGAAGAGAAAAGAAAAGAAAATACAATAAAATGCCAATTATGACATATTATGAGGTCATTTAAAATTGTCCACCAATCACAATTAAGTAACCATCAAATTAACTAATAAAAAGAGTCAAAAGAGACCAAAGAATTAAAAAGCAAACAGCAGCCCTTCTTCTCCTTCAAAAACGTTTTTCACCTCCTCCCTCACTCCTCCATTAACAAACTTTCTAAAGCTTCAATTTCCATGCTTTCCTCACCCCAAAACCCTAAGTCCCTTCACTAAAAACTTGTCTCTACCTCTTGGGAAGTGTTTGGCAGCCTAGAAAGGAAAAGAAAGTGAAGATTAACTTGGGAAAAAATTCTGCCCTACAAGAGGTTAGTGCACATATATACTTAAAACTCTTTAATCCCATGCTAGAGACTTGAAACAAGTATGAATTTGTAACTTAAATGAATAAAAGTTATGTGTATGTCCACCATGATTTTTGTCAACCCTAAAGAAGGAACATGATTGAGTGTCTTGATGGACTTAGAGTGAACTAGAGAGTATGTTTAAAATATATATATATATATATATATGTAAGGAATGAAAGTGATTAATTAAGGTAGTTGTGAAAATTTATAATGGAAATTAGGGTTTTGAGGTGTGAAACTTGGATTTAGCTTATGAAATTGTGAAAAAACATTATAAGGGTCAATTAGTGACCATTTTAGGTAATTTGACCACAATTTGGACTGAAATATAGCATGGCAAAGTGAATGTGTAGGCTGCCTAAGGACAGCAGCAGAGTGACTAAAATTTCAGTCCACTTGGACTGCCATATCTTTGGCTGTGTTGGTCCAATTGGTGTTTGGCCAATTGGACATGAAACTAGGCTTATAATGGCACATTTTTGCTGAAGAAATCATGCCCAAAATACCAAAGCAAGTGGACCAAAAGTTGGCCCCAATCCGGATACCCTGCAACAGCACCTGCAGAAATGACCAAATGAACAGTAACTGTTCATTTGGCCATAACTCACTGTAGAGTTGGTCAATTGACCTG
Organism: Hevea brasiliensis; assembly: GCF_030052815.1. Lineage (NCBI taxonomy): Eukaryota > Viridiplantae > Streptophyta > Magnoliopsida > Malpighiales > Euphorbiaceae > Hevea > Hevea brasiliensis. The sequence continues at coordinate 74,319,902 of NC_079502.1, read as the reverse complement.
AAATTTTTACAGCAACAAGATATGATATAGACAAACAACTTTCATGAAGAACATCACCCCAAATTATGCCATTAACCCATTCAAATTATTGAACAATTTTGAGTTATCAAACCTGCAACTCTGCAGATTTACATTTGAACAGTAATGTTTGGATGGCTATAACTCTCTCTAGAAAACTCGGATTTAGGCGATTCTTGAACCGATGAAAACCTAAGGCATGGTAGAACATTTCATATGAAGAAAGTTAGACCAAATTACGAACTTAACTTGGTCAAATTACTGACCAAAGTTGGACCAAAATCTGCCAAAACCCAAAATTTCAGCAGGAACAGTACACGTGAACAGTAAACTTATTTTGGCCATAACTTGAGCTACAAAACTCCAAATGGAGTGATTCAAAAAAAGGAAATTCAACTATACAAAATAAGGAACAACTTTCATGTTTACCATTTCCTCAAATTCCCACTGTAACAGTGCTTAATGGAATAGTAAAGTTAAGCTTCAAAAACTGAAAATTTTGTTTCCCTTGGTTTAAGCCTAGAAATGGTAATGGTGATCACTTCCAACAAGTTTTAAATGAAAAATGTGGTATATGTTGAAGTGCCAAAGCCAATGTACCTACTTTCTATGCAAAAGTCAACTTTTTGTTTGACTAATGAAGTGAATAGTGACACCAAAACTTGAAATTCAAAAATGTGAAACTTAAAAATGCAAAATGCCCTTGTAGGCCTAATGTGATTGGTTTGGATAGTTTGGATAGTTTGGCATGCCAATAGGGTATTGTTTTAGCAGTACTACGAAAGGCTTTATGCTTGTATTCATGGCTTTATGCCCGTATTCATGGCTTTTATGCCAGTATTCATGGCTTTTATGCCCGATCATGTGATGTAATGGCTTTTTAGCCATACTGATTGCATACGTGGTTGACGTTCTACGTCCCATGGTATAACGGCCCGAGGCACCGCGGTGTCCAGCGCCAACGACCCGTTATCCAGTCCAGTCGTTCAGTATAGGTTACTTGGGCATGGAAAAGTATAACTGTAATTGAACTGATTGTTAAAGAAAATACAAAAATTAAATATTAGGAATGATTACAAAAATACAAAGAAGCTCAAGATATGAAGAAAATAATTAATGAAATGCATGAAGAAGTTAATATCATAAAACATGATTAGCCCTCGACTAAACAATAAGTTTGTAATTAGTCAATTCTTATGAACACAATGGCAAGGAAATTATTATTTATTATTTGCATATTATATTTTCTTATATTATTAGCACTACTAAGCTTTATGCTTAGCGCCTCGCTTTTGCAACGCGTAGGTACTGAAGATTTGGACAGAGGGCCCGGTAGATCACAGATTGGGTAAGGCCATTCACAGTTCTGCATAGTGTCCGTGTCACCTCACAAAGCTCTGATGCATTGGTAGGACACTAGGTTTCATTTTGGTATTTTGTAACTAATGTTTATTTTCTCATATGTAATTGAACGTATGTAACATATTTTGATGTTCATGTCAATAATGAAAATTGTATTTGTGAATGGAAGAGTGAATGTCTATTTATGACTTGTACATGATTAACAAATGAGATGAATGATTGAGAAATGAATGTGAACTGAAAAATATTGAGATTTTGATAAATGGAGTTGAGATGAATGAATAAGAATATAGGAAGTGTTTTTCACAGGTTCCGAAGAACGGTTTTCTCCATTTTTAGCCGGTACTTTGCTGGATTTTCTATAAAATTTTCGGAACCTCAAATAAATTATAATTTCGAAAAAAGGCTTAAATAAATTATATTTCATAAATTATATTCATAAATATGACAAAAAAATTGATTAAGGTAAAATTAGAGTGTGCCGATGCACCGTGTGACATTGCTTACTCGGATGTACTGTACACGGGTAAAGGGGCGTCACATTTAGTGGTATCAGAGCGCGGTTTAGGCGTTTCTGGACCTAGATAGACTGCATATCATGCATGGCATTCATAAGAGTCGAGGTGACACTATTGTAGATCTGTATTTCCTGTTTATTTTAGGTTAAGGTATGGAATAAGAGAGTGAAGGGACAATCAGATAGCGAATGGAGATGAGAAGGAGACTATATTTAAGATGGAAAAGGATGAGTACATAACTGTTTGAAGATAGGATTGAGACTAAGGAGAAAGTGAAGTATAATAAAACGAAAAGGTGGAGAAGTAAGGAGGTAGCAGTTCGTCGACTGCTTATGTCAGGTAAATTTCGAGGACGAAATTTAAATTAGAGGGGAAGAATTGTAACACCCTCACTGTAGCAACTCCATACATTCTACTGTTCCGGTGACCGGTGTCAGTCTGGACAGCTAGAACGTCCGGAAAAATATTTAAACTAAAGTCAGGAACCATAATTAACTCAAATATTAATAAGAAAAATTTAGTAAAAATTTTAGAAATAAAATACAACCAAGTTAAATGAGCCGGTGCCCAAGCGATGGGTAACCAGAGGGAAGTTGCGGTTCTCGCAACGAGGAGCCCTAGACCCAGGGGAAAAATTATAAAATAATTTTTGAGACTCCAGAGAAGGGTCATTAAGGTTCCTATGGCATTAGAATGCCAAGAAAATATTTAAAAAAATTTTTTAATCGGTACAGACAATTTTGACCCGTTAAGCCAAACGGAGGGCATTTTGGTCATTTCGCCTTCAGAGGTGAATTTTGGCCGACTTGTCCAGTTGAGTAAATAATTATTATGACATAAAATATGAATTAATGTTGATGAAAAATTAATTTGAAGTTAGTAGAAGAGAAAAGAAAAGAAAATACAATAAAATGCCAATTATGACATATTATGAGGTCATTTAAAATTGTCCACCAATCACAATTAAGTAACCATCAAATTAACTAATAAAAAGAGTCAAAAGAGACCAAAGAATTAAAAAGCAAACAGCAGCCCTTCTTCTCCTTCAAAAACGTTTTTCACCTCCTCCCTCACTCCTCCATTAACAAACTTTCTAAAGCTTCAATTTCCATGCTTTCCTCACCCCAAAACCCTAAGTCCCTTCACTAAAAACTTGTCTCTACCTCTTGGGAAGTGTTTGGCAGCCTAGAAAGGGAAAGAAAGTGAAGATTAACTTGGGAAAAAATTCTGCCCTACAAGAGGTTAGTGCACATATATACTTAAAACTCTTTAATCCCATGCTAGAGACTTGAAACAAGTATGAATTTGTAACTTAAATGAATAAAAGTTATGTGTATGTCCACCATGATTTTTGTCAACCCTAAAGAAGGAACATGATTGAGTGTCTTGATGGACTTAGAGTGAACTAGAGAGCATGTTTAAAATATATATATATATATATATGTAAGGAATGAAAGTGATTAATTAAGGTAGTTGTGAAAATTTATAATTGAAATTAGGGTTTTGAGGTGTGAAACTTGGATTTAGCTTATGGAATTGTGAAAAAACATTATAAGGGTCAATTAGTGACCATTTTAGGTAAGTTGACCACAATTTGGACTGAAATATAGCATGGCAAAGTGAATGTGTAGGCTGCCTAAGGACAGCAGCAGAGTGACTAAAATTTCAGTCCACTTGGGCTGCCATATCTTTGGCTGTGTTGGTCCAATTGGTGTTTGGCCAATTGGACATGAAACTAGGCTTATAATGGCACATTTTTGCTGAAGAAATCATGCCCAAAAGACCAAAGCAAGTGGACCAAAAGTTGGCCCCAATCCGGATACCCTGCAACAGCACCTGCAGAAATGACCAAATGAATAGTAACTGTTCATTTGGCCATAACTCACTGTAGAGTTGGTCAATTGACCTGAAATTTTTACAGCAACAAGATATGATATAGAAAAACAACTTTCATGAAGAACATCACCCCAAATTATGCCATTAACCCATTCAAATTATTGAACAAAGTTGAGTTATCAAACCTGTAACTCTGCAGATTTACATTTGAACAGTAATGTTTGGATGGCTATAACTCTCTCTAGAAAACTCGGATTTAGGCGATTCTTGAACCGATGGAAACCTAAGGCATGGTAGAACATTTCATATGAAGAAAGTTAGACCAAATTATGAACTTAACTTGGTCAAATTACTGATCAAAATTGGACCAAAATCTGCCAAAACCCAAAATTTCAGCAGGAACAGTACACGTGAACAGTAAACTTATTTTGGCCATAACTTGAGCTACAAAACTCCAAATGGAGTGATTCAAAAAAATGAAATTAAACTAGACAAAATAAGAAACAACTTTCATGTTTACCATTTCCTCAAATTCCCACTGTAACAGTGCTTAATGGAATAATAAAGTTAAGCTTCAAAAACTGAAAATTTTGTTTCCCTTGGTTTAAGCCTAGAAATGGTAATGGTGATCACTTCCAACAAGTTTTAAATGAAAAATGTGGTATGTTTGAAGTGCCAAAGCCAATATACCTACTTTCTATGCAAAAGTCAACTTTTTGTTTGACTAATGAAGTGAATAGTGACACCAAAACTTGAAATTCAAAAATGTGAAACTTAAAAATGCAAAATGCCCTTGTAGGCCTAATGTGATTGGTTTGGATAGTTTGGCATGCCAATAGGGTATTGTTTTAGCAGTACTACGAAAGGCTTTATGCTTGTATTCATGGCTTTATGCCCGTATTCATGGCTTTTATGCCAGTATTCATGGGTTTTATGCCCGATCATGTGATGTAATGGCTTTTTAGCCATACTGATTGCATACGTGGTTGACGTTCTGCGTCCCATGGTATAACGGCCCGAGGCACCGCGGTGTCCAGCGCCAACGACCCGTTATCCAGTCCAGTCGTTCAGTATAGGTTACTTGGGCATGGAAAAGTATAACTGTAATTGAACTGATTGTTAAAGAAAATACGAAAATTAAATATCAGGAATGATTACAAAAATACAAAGAAGCTCAAGATATGAAGAAAATAATTAATGAAATGCATGAAGAAGTTAATATCATAAAACATGATTAGCCCTCGACTAAACAATAAGTTTGTAATTAGTCAATTCTTATGAACACAATGGCAAGGAAATTATTATTTATTATTTGCATATTATATTTTCTTATATTATTAGCACTACTAAGCTTTATGCTTAGCGCCTCGCTTTTGCAACGCGTAGGTACTGAAGATTTGGACAGAGGGCCCGGTAGGCCACAGATTGGGTAAGGCCATTCACAGTTCTGCATAGTGTCCGTGTCACCTCACAGGCTACAGTGCATTGGTAGGACACTAGGTTTCATTTTGGTATTTTGTAACTAATGTTTATTTTCTCATATGTAATTGAACGTATGTAACATATTTTGATGTTCATGTCAATAATGAAAATTGTATTTGTGAATGGAAGAGTGAATGTCTATTTATGACTTGTACATGATTAACAAATGAGATGAATGATTGAGAAATGAATGTGAACTGAAAAATATTGAGATTTTGATAAATGGAGTTGAGATGAATGAATAAGAATATAGGAAGTGTTTTTCACAGGTTCCGAAGAACGATTTTCTCCATTTTTAGCCTGTACTTTGCCGGATTTTCTATAAAATTTTCGGAACCTCAAATAAATTATAATTTCGAAAAAATGCTTAAATAAATTATATTTCATAAATTATATTCATAAATATGACAAAAAAATTGATTAAGGTAAAATTAGAGTGTGTCGATGCACCGTGTGACATTGCTTACTCGGATGTACTGTACACGGGTAAAGGGGTGTCACAGGAGGTACTAGCAGCCTAGTCTGCTACCCTGTCTGTCGGTCTACCTGCGATAGTAATGAAAAAGCTATCGCTGAGACAATGTCTCAGTGGTGCACAACATTAACCAAATACAATTTAAATCACAATTCATAAATCATAAAAACAGTGGATACTTAAAACCATAGTTAATTTCAAGACAGTAATTGTCAACATAATTTAAACTCCATTTCTCAATATCACAATAAATTTCAATAAGTCAGATCATGGATAAATTCAAAAGACAGTATATGTCGATAAGAGTTTAAATCCATTTCACAATCTCACAATACATATCGATAAATCACACACAGCTTAATCATGTACCAAAGTTCAATTCGTCCCAAAAGCGGATGGCTAATGAGGTATTCAATTCGTCCCAAAAGTCGATGACTAATGAGGAATAACATAGCTAGCTAGCAAAAATATGAGTACTCATCCAATTCGTCCTCAACAGGCACACACCTCAACACTTCAGCCAGAGAGGGAATTCAATTCATCCCACTAGACAAGCTAGTGAGGAATACAATTAATATACATGATAGCTGTGGTTTCAAACCATTTCCAATGCTTTTCAATAAATAAATATCCATCAATATCATTCAAACAATTTCTCACAATTTCAAACCATTTACAATGCTTTTCAAGTGATAAATATCCATTCAAACACATTTCCACAATTTAAAACAATAATGTACAAATAGTCATAATTCATTTCAATTGAAAAATTCAAAAGAAATAGTTGTTGTGCACAAACCTCTGATAATTGTCTCCTGGTCTGGACTCAGTGTTTCCTTCCCTTTTCCTGAGTCTTTGGTAACTGAGAAACACAATTTGAAGTGTTTCAGTACTAAATTAAACTGTCTCTAACGATAATGTTCGATAAGTAATTTACTGAAGGCTATTATTTGTTTAATCACCTAATATACTGACCCTCGATGCGTTTTAGGTAAATTAGGTTTTAGTGTCATTAATATGTCACATTCGATAGGGTGTTAGGGTTGGTACACGCTACCAATTTCATTTTCTTGTTTAGTGTATTTTCTTGCAATTTGCTAGATTCCGGGATACTAGTTTGACCTAGCCGGACGACTTAGTTCCCTCGGTTTTCGGGTTTCGATCAAAACTACAAACTTGTAGATCTATGTCTTATTGCACGCGGGACAAAGTTTCAGGTCATTCCGAGTTATGTAGACCAAGTTATGGTCATTTTACTATTGCTGGTCAAATGGCATCAAATTAGGTCATTTTAGGTCAATTTGGTCAACTTTGGTTCGGCCAGTTTTTGGACCCGAATTTGTGCAAGCTGTTTGACTTGCTTATGGTCATTTCTGGGCTTCGGTGTCTTCATAATACTTGTAGGTATGGGTCTTAACTATTCATGGTTAAAATTTCAGGTCAATTAGACCTGTTTTGAGTGAGTTATGGCCTAATCACTAACTGCTGCCCAATTGGTCAATTTTCAGGCCTCATTTGCACTTAATCCGAATTGGTCATTTTTCATGCTACCTTGCAAGCAGAATTTTGGTATGCTTTCTCAATGAAAGTTGGCACATTTTGTGCCTAGTTTCACCTCCAATTGGTCTCATACCAATTGGAGTTACACATTTAAAGTTATAGGTTAAAATGTACACTGCCCTTAATTACATTGCATAAACTTGTATCAATTACACATTTACCTTACTCTAAGTCCATCTCTCTTACCCATTCTGTTTTGGTACATTACCAAAACCATTTATCACTTCACATTAAAATCATTTTGGCCAGAATACAAACATCCTCAATACACCAAATAAAACTCTAATTCATAAAGTCCAATTACAACCATAAATACACATAACACTACTCATCATTTCATACAATTTCCACCACTAATTTATATACATATCCATCAATCCTCAATGTCATAATTCTGTCAATATCTTCATGAATTCATACATTCACCAAAGAGTCCCAAGGCTCCCGAAATATTCTACAATGCCAAAATGTCCCACAATTCGTCAATCTCCAATTTAAGTGCACAATCACCACATTTTCATGGAAATAACTTACTAGGATATTAAATCTCTCTACTCAACATGAATTTACATCAAATATATGTAATAATAAATCATTAAATACATAACTCCATGGCTGTCCAAAATGGACATATCAATAACTCCTCAAACTTGAAAATTTTCTTCACAAATCCAACACCCATAACATGTACACAAAGTTTAACAAAGCAATATTCAAAAATGTAAACTTACCTATGGTTGGAACTTGCTAAACCTTGATTAAACTTCTTGATTTTGGTATCAAGCTCTTCCTTATGATGTGTAGACAATCTTTAATGAAGAAACCTAAATGATTGGAAGTGAAATGAGGAGGTTAGGTGAGTTTGAAAGAAAACGGCAATGGAGGTTTCATTTCCTTCAATTCGGCAAGGTTAAGGGAAATGGAGAAGATGAACATTTCAGCTTGTATAATGGAGTTACAGCTGCCCCATTATGTTTTTATTTTATTCATTAGTGGCCCACTCACACCAATTAATCATATTATGAGTTTAATTCCCCTTTATCCCACATTAAACCCTTAATTCTTGTTATTTACTTTAGGTATCACCAAATTAATTTTTCATTTTATTTTCTAAGTGTAATATTATTTATTTTTAATGGACTTTTAGGTCAAAAGATGATTCGGGATGTCAAATGACCATAATGCCCCTGTTCGGGTTGCATTCCCGATTTTTCGGTAACACCGGGTTTTGTTTGTTTTTCGATTTCTCACTTTTCCTTATACTAATAATTTAATTTTTTTTTTGATGTTTCTAATAATATTCCTACTTCAATTGATGTCTCTTTAAGTCCTAAAAATATTTTCCAGGGTTCCCTGCAGTCCAGGGCTAGTCAACGGTCCACGCCGTGACTTCCCGGTACGGTCACCCATCGCTAGGGTTCTCGGCTCGCTTAACTTGGTTACATTTCTTTGCTATTATTTTTTCTTTGTTTTTCTTGTATTTTCTTTTCTTGTATTTCATTATTTTATGTCTCCTCACTCATATTGAAGTGTAGTTCTAGGCATCCTAGCTGTCCGGACAACACTGGTCACCAGAGTAGTAGAACGCACTACCGAACATAGGGGTGTTACAATTCTCCCCCCCTTAAATAAATTTCGTCTCGAAATTTTACATGGTATTAGTCTCTGAATAGCTGTGGGTGTTGTCTCCTCATATCCTCTTTACGTTCCCAAGTAGCTTCCTAGCCTGAATGATGGTTCCACAGCACTTTAACCAGGTGTATCTGTTTGTTCCTCATCTGCTTCACCTCATATGCCAGAATTTTTATGGGTTCTTCCTCATATGAGAGGTCTGGATTTACCTCAATCTCTTCAAATGGTAGTATATGAGATGGGTCAGATCTGTACCTCATTAACATGGACACATGGAAGACACTGTGTATCCTTGCTAGCTCTGGAGGTAATGCCAACCGATATGCCAAAGGACCCACTCTTTCCAGAACCTCATATGGTCCGATGAAACGAGGACTCAGTTTCCCCTTTCTGCCAAATCTCATAATCCTCTTCCAAGGAGAAACTTTGAGAAATACCTTATCACCCACTGCATATTCAATATCTCTTATTTTCAAATCAACATAGGACTTCTGACGGTCTGATGCAGCCTTGAGTCTATCTCTAATCAATCTGATCTTTTCCTCTGTCTGCTGAACAATTTCTGGCCCAATCATCTTCCTTTCACCTACTTCATCCCAACATAAGAGAGTTCTGCACTTTCACCATATAAAGCTTCATATGGAGGTATCCCAATGCTTGATTGGTAGCCGTTGTTATAAGCAAACTCAATCAAAGGCAAGTGTGTATCCCAACTACCTTCAAATTCAATCACACAAGCCCGTAGCATATCCTCCAATATCTGGATAACCCTTTCAGACTGGCCATCTGTCTGTGGGTGGAATCTTTGTCTTTGAAGTTCAATCTAGTTCCTAGGGCTCTCTGAAGACTACCCCAGAATCTAGAAGTGAACCTAGGATCTCTGTCAGACACAATTGATACTGGCACTCCATGCAATTTTGCAATCTCATATATGTACAATCTGGCCAATCTTTCCACGTTATAGTCCATCCGAACTGGCAAAAAGTGAGCAGACTTGGTCAATCTGTCAATTATAACCCATACTGCATCATGACTACTCTGTGTCCTTGGAAGTCCTGTAACAAAATCCATAGCTATCCGTTCCCATTTCCACTCTGGTACTGACAAAGGATGTAACAAACCAGCTGGAACTTGATGTTCTGCCTTTACTTGCTGACAAGTTAGGCATTTGGAAACAAATTCAACTATATCTCTCTTCATGCCCATCCACCAGTAATGCTCTTTCAGCCCTCTGTACATTTTAGTTCTACCAGGGTGCATAGCAAATGGAAACTCATGTGCTTCCTTCATAATGATTTGTCTCAATTCAACATCATTAGGAACGCACATTCTGCCCTGATGTAGCAATAAACCATCATCTCTCACAGAAAATTCAGGTTTCTTGCCCTGCTGGACTTCTTTCAGTAGCTTCTGATATTTTTCATCACTCTGAGCAGCCATTCTGATCTGATCAATCAATACTGGTTGTACATGCCAAGCAACTACTGTCTGTCCCTCATCATCAATCTCTAAACTGGCATACCGTGATTTCAATTCATATACCATGGACAAAGGATAAACTCTGAGACTTGCCATAGTCTTGCGACTTAAGGCGTCAGCCACCACATTTGCTTTCCCTGGCTGATAGTCTATTAAGCAATCATAATCTTTGATGAGTTCTAACCATCTCCTCTGCCTCAAATTCAATTCCTTCTGGGAACCCAAATACTTCAAACTCTTGTAATCTGTGTAAATGTAGTATTTCTCCCCATACAAATAGTGTCTCCAGATCTTCAGAGCAAAAACAATAGCTGCTAACTCCAGATCATGTGTTGGGTAATTCCTCTCATGCGGTTTCAGCTGGCGTGATGCATAAGCAATGACATTCTGATCTTGCATCTGTACACAGCCTAGCCCATTGTGAGAAGCATCACTATAAACTGTGTATTCTTTACCCAGAGTAGGTAAAGTGAGAACTGGAGCTTCAGTTAAACACCTCTTCAACTCATCAAAACTCTGCTGGCATTTATCATTCCACTGAAATTTTACATCTTTCCGAAGCAGTTTGGTCAGTGGAGAAGATAACATAGAAAATCCCTTCACAAACCGACGATAATATCCAGCTAAACCTAGAAAACTGCGAATTTCTGTGATGTTCCTGGGCGGCTTCCAATTAAGGATAGCTTCTACCTTGCTGGAATCTACCTTGATCCCTTCAGCTGACACAACATGTCCCGAAAAGGAGATTTCTTTCAGCCAAAATTCGCATTTCGACAACTTGGCGTATAGCTGTTTCTCCCTTAAAGTCTGCAGCACAATCCGCAGATGTCTATCATGCTCTTCTGCATTCCTTGAATATATCAAAATGTCATCAATAAACACCACCACAAATTGATCGAGATATGGTTTGAAGATAGTGTTCATCAGATCCATAAAAGTAGCTGGAGCATTTGTTAACCCGAATGGCATTACTAGAAACTCATAGTGGCCATACCGAGTTCTGAAAGCAGTTTTTGGAATACTCTGCTCTTGTACCTTCAACTGATAATAACCAGATCGCAAATCAATTTTGGAGAATACAGCTGCACCCTTCAACTGATCAAACAGATCATCAATGCGAGGCAATGGATATCTGTTCTTTATTGTCACCTTATTCAACTGTCGGTAGTCAATACATAAGCGGAGAGTACCATCCTTCTTCTTAACAAACAACACTGGTGCTCCCCAAGGTGACACACTAGGGCGGATGAAGCCCTTTTCAAGTAGTTCTTGCAACTGTATCTTCAACTCCTTCAACTCTGCTAGTGCCATTCTATATGGCGTTATGGAGATTGGATCCACACCAGGCATAACATTAATTTCAAACTGCACTTCTCTTTCTAGAGGTAATCCTGGCAATTCATCAGGAAACACATCTGGAAAGTCATGTACTGTAGGGATGTCCTTCAATGCTGGACTCCCCACTTGGGTGTCTACCACATGTGCCAAGTAGGCTTCACACCCCTTTCTGATCATTTTTCTGGCTAGTGCAGCCGAAATAATGTTTAATGGCAATAACTGCCTTTCCCCATGTATTACCACATCACTGTACTGAGGGAGACCAAAAGTGACTGTCTTCAGCCTACAGTCAATTATGGCATGATGCCTAGCTAACCAATCCATGCCCAAGATGATATCATAATCTCTGAAGGGCATTTCAATGAAATTAGATAGGAAAGTGTGTCCTTGGATCACCAAAGGACAATCTCTATACATTCTATTAACCTTGACTTCCTGTCATAGTGGACTTGTTACTAGCACCTCAAAGTCCATTTTTGTACATGGAACAACAATGTAATCAATGATGCTAGCACTCACATAAGAATGGGTAGAACCCGGATCAAATAACACAAACACATCTTGGTTAAAAGTTGAGAAGGTACCAGCTACAACATCAGATGTCTCTGCCTCTTCCCTCTGTCTCATTGCATACATTCTGACTGGAGCACTGTCTTGCTCTGATTGTTTCACTGTGCCTTGGCTGCCTGCTAGGCTACCTCTACCCCTGCCTCTACCTCTGCTGGGTGGTTGTGAACTTCTGGTGATAGGGCTTTGAACTGACCCTTCTGCAGTAGTAGGGGGTGGTCCAACTCTGCGACTACTGGTGCAGTCCTTGGCAAAGTGTCCTATGCCTCCACAGTTATAACAGGCTCCAATAGCCTTGTAGCATATCCCACCATGATTTCTTCCACATGTTTCACATTGGTGGGGAGGGTAGGAACCTCTGGTACTCTGCTGACCAGATAGGGGAGGCTTCTGTCCTGAATATCTTCCCCTACCAGATTTCTTGCCACCTCTGCTGTGTCCCCCATAGTTCTTCCTCTTTCCAGTAGGACCACTGGAACTCTGTACTACAGATTTTCCGTCTTTCTCTGTCTTCTCTGATTTCTTTTTCTCAGGAGCAGCTTCAGACTCAATTCTTTCTAACTCTAGAGCTTGAGAAATAAGTTCAGAGAAGTTAGTGTGTTTGAAGCCGACTACTTGTAATCTGATACTGGGCTTCAAGCAAGTTTCAAACCTCTTGCATCTCTCCCTGCTGGTAGAAAGTAAACTTACTGCGTAATGGCTCAGGCGGGAAAATTCTCTTTCATACTCAGTCACTGATCTATTCCCCTATTTCAGACTTAGGAATTCTTGTAGCTTCTGGTCTACATAAGCATCAGGGACATATTTACATCAATTCTCGAGAAAGTCATTCCATGTTAGCACTGCAGGTTCTACCAGACTGTAAGGAATGGTTTTCCACTAGTCATAAGCATCCCCCTGTAACAAAGATACTGAGTATTCAAATCTGAGTTCCTCCGTGCAATGCAGTTTCTTGAATACCCTATCCATCCTCTCCAACCACTGTTCAGCTTCTAGAGGATCTACTGTCCCCTTAAACTCTATAGCCCCATACTTCATCAATTTGTCATACTGCCTTGTAGGAGACTGTGGTTGTACCACTGGTGTCTGTATTGGGACTTGAGTAGGCACATTACCAGCCATTTGTTGGAACATTGCAGCCATCTCTTTGAGCGAATCGAGCAGAAAGCGTGGTACTACAGGGGTTGGTGCTGCTGAACCACTGACATTGTGTAGGCCTGGGGCATCCCCTTGCACCTCAGCCTCAATAGATTGATCGACTGAACGATCACCCTCTTCCATAGTCAATTCGAGGATTTTAGATCTCCTGAACCAATAACATAAGGAGATTTCCTCCCGTTAGTGCATATTTATAATGTAATGTACTGTATGTATCAAACAATGATATTGAGCAGTTGTACTATGAAGAAAGAATATTCAAATAAAAGGTGAAAATTGAATTTAAAAACTTTGCTCTGATACCACTAAAACATGTCACACCCTACCCCTCTATAAGGCATAACATGATCCCGTAGTATACCTAATGAATTACCAACTCCGTCTACTGATAATCCATTAAATACACTACAAGGGATTTTAAAAACTTTTCTTACTTCTTTTTCAGTGGTGAGCACTATTTACAGGTGTTAAAAACTTTTGTGAACTGAAGTGAAACTGCCAACTCATTTGGATTATTTGGAATTTCTGTAAAAATTTTGGCAGAGTGCCGTCTGTATTTTGGATAAAAACAATTCTTCAGAAAACTTGTAAAAAAAACACTTCAATATATTCCAAGTCTCAACTTCAACATTTTTCTCAACCCAACATATTTCTCAAGTCAAATTCACAGTAATTTTTCAAAAACTGAGATAAGAGAAATATAATACAAATTTTACAAGCCAAAATAACTCATAGTTATTTTACAACTTCAAGGTGCAATTTGAATTTGCAACTGCTCAAAACCAAACACAATATGTATATACAGTGGTCATACATTACAGTACAAAATGCAAAATGTTGGTATACTCATGATACCCGGTAGTCTCTTGCTGGAGGTACTAGCAGCCTAGTCTGCTGCCCTGTCTGTCGGTCTACCTACGACAGCAATGAAAAAGCTATTGCTGAGACAATGTCTCAGTGGTGCATAACATTAACCAAATACAATTTAAATCACAATTCATAAATCATAAAAATAGTGGATACTTAAAACCATAGTTAATTTCAAGATAGTAATTGTCAACAGAATTTAAACTCCATTTCTCAATATCACAATAAATTTCAATAAGTCAGATCATGGATAAATTCAAAAGACAGTATATGTCGATAAGAGTTTAAATCCATTTCACAATCTCACAATACATATCGATAAATCACACACAGCTTAATCATGTACCAAAGTTCAATTCGTCCCAAAAGCGGATGGCTAATGAGGTATTCAATTCGTCCCAAAAGTCGATGACTAATGAGGAATAACATAGCTAGCTAGCAAAAATATGAGTACTCATCCAATTCGTCCTCAACAGGCACACACCTCAACACTTCAGCCAGAGAGGGAATTCAATTCGTCCCACTAGACAAGCTAGTGAGGAATACAATCAATATACATGATAGCTGTGGTTTCAAACCATTTCCAATGCTTTTCAATCAATAAATATCCATCAATATCATTCAAACAATTTCTCACAATTTCAAACCATTTACAATGCTTTTCAAGTGATAAATATCCATTCAAACACATTTCCACAATTTAAAACAATAATGTACAAATAGTCATAATTCATTTTAATTGAAAAATTCAAAAGAAATAGTTGTTGTGCACAAACCTTTGATAATTGTCTCCTGGTCTGGACTCAGTGTTTCTTTCCCTTTTTCTGAGTCTTTGGTAACTGAGAAACACAATTTGAAGTATTTCAGTACTAAATTAAACTGTCTCTAACGATAATGTTCGATAAGTAATTCACTGAAGGCTATTATTTGTTTAATCACCTAATATACCGACCCTCGATGCGTTTTAGGTAAATTAGGTTTTAGTGTCATTAATATGTCACATTTGATAGGGTTTTAGGGTTGGTACACGCTACCAATTTCATTTTCTTGTTTAGTGCATTTTCTTGCAATTTGCTGGATTCCGGGATACTAGTTTCACCTAGCCGGACGACTTAGTTCCCTCGGTTTTCGGGTTTCGGTCAAAACTAAAAACTTGTAGATCTATGTCTTATTGCACGCGGGGCAAAATTTCAGGTCATTCCGAGTTATGTAGACCAAGTTATGGTCATTTTACTATTGCTGGTCAAATGGCATCAAATTAGGTCATTTTAGGTCAATTTGGTCAACTTTGGTTCGGCCAGTTTTTGGACCCGAACTTGTGCAAGCTGTTTGACTTGCTTATGGTCATTTCTGGGCTTTTGTTTCTTCATAAGACTTGTAGGTATGGGTCTTAGCTATTCATGGTTAAAATTTCAGGTCAATTGGACCTGTTTTGAGTGAGTTATGGCCTAAACACTAACTACTGCCCAATTGGTCAATTTTTAGGCCTCATTTGCACTTAATCCGAATTGGTCATTTTTCATGCTACCTTGCAAGCAGAATTTTGGTATGCTTTCTCAATGAAAGTTGGCACATTTTGTGCCTAGTTTCATCTCCAATTGGTCTCATACCAATTGGAGTTACACATTTAATGTTATAGGTTAAAATGTACACTGCCCTTAATTACATTGCATAAACATGTATCAATTACACATTTACCTTACTCTAAGTCCATCTCTCTTATCCATTCTGTTTTGGTACATTACCAAAACCATTTATCACTTCACATTAAAATCATTTTGGCCAGAATACAAACATTCTCAATACACCAAATAAAACTCTAATTCATAAAGTCCAATTACAACCATAAATACACATAACACTACTCATCATTTCATACAATTTCCACCACTAATTTATATACATATCCATCAATCCTCAATGTCATAATTCTGCAAATATCTTCATGAATTCATACATTCACCAAAGAGTCCCAAGGCTCCCGAAATATTCTACAATGCCAAAATGTCCCACAATTCGTCAATCTTCAATTTAAGTGCACAATCACCACATTTTCATGGAAATAACTTACTAGGATATTAAATCTCTCTACTCAACATGAATTTACATCAAATATATGTAATAATAAATCATTAAATACATAACTCCATGGCTGTTCAAAATGGACATATCAATAACTCCTCAAACTTGAAAATTTTCTTCACAAATCCAACACCCATAACATGTACACAAAGTTTAACAAAGCAATATTCAAAAATGTAAACTTACCTATGGTTGGAACTTGCTAAACCTTGATTAAACTTCTTGATTTTGGTATCAAGCTCTTCCTTATGATGTGTAGACAATCTTTAATGAAGAAACCTAAATGATTGGAAGTGAAATGAGGAGGTTAGGTGAGCTTGAAAGAAAACGGCAATGGAGGTTTCATTTCCTTCAATTCGACAAGGTTAAGGGAAATGGAGAAGATGAACATTTCAGCTTGTATAATGGAGTTACAGCTGCCCCATTATGTTTTTATTTTATTCATTAGTGGCCCACTCACACCAATTAATCATATTATAAGTTTAATTCCCTTTTATCCCACATTAAACCCTTAATTCTTGTTATTTACTTTAGGTACCACCAAAATAATTTTTCATTTTATTTTCTAAGTGTAATATTATTTATTTTTAATGGACTTTTAGGTCAAAAGACGATTCGGGATGTCAAATGACCATAATGCCCATGTTCGGGTTGCATTCCCGATTTTTCGGTAACACCGGGTTTTGTCTGTTTTTCGATTTCTCACTTTTCCTTGTACTAATAATTTAATTTTTTTTTTATATTTCTAATAATATTCCTACTTCAATTGATGTCTCTTTAAGTCCTAAAAATATTTTCCAGGGTTCCCCTCAGTCCAGGGCTAGTCAACGGTCCACGCCGTGACTTCCCGGTGCGGTCACCCATCGCTAGGGTTCTCGGCTCGCTTAACTTGGTTACATTTCTTTGCTATTATTTTTCCTTTGTTTTTCTTGTATTTTATTTTCTTATATTTCATTATTTTATGTCTCCTCACTCATATTGAAGTGTAGTTCTAGGCAACCTAGCTGTCCGGACAACACTGGTCACCGAAGCAGTAGAATGTACTACCGAACATAGGGGTGTTACAGCTTTTGTTTTATTTTTCCCCATGTTTCCTCAATAATTTTTATTATATGATGCACATCAGTTTGGTGTGCATTTTAATATTTAAGATTTCCTGATATCATTACCATGATTGAAATTTTGATCGCGCTAATGGTAGATTATATCCTGACTTTTGTTTATATGGTTACATGCTCTTTTTCTTTAATGTTGATTTTTTGTATGTCTTTTTTAATAAGAACCCGAGTTTATGTCACCTGAGCTATACGATGAGTACTATAATGAGTTGGCTGATATACATTCTTTGGGACGTGCATTCTGGAGATGGTTACTTTTAAATATCCTTTAGTGAATGTAGGAACTCAACTCAAATATATGAGAAGGTTTCATCTGTAAGTATTGTGAATAACTAACTTTTGTTTGCTTTAGCAAATATTCATGGGTTCTTTTAACTTTTGTCAGTTAGAGAAACTTTATATTGAGAAGAGCTAAGTCCAGCATTACAAAGACTGTCTAGAAAGGAGCTTTTAATGGACCCTTTTCTTGCACTAATTGGATTAGTGAGGAACCGTCCCTTGCCACTTCTCAATATTGCTATGCCCATGAAAAGTAAACTTTGGAGATCATTGTTTGATGTCAGAAGGACCTGCCAATGTACAAAATGAACCACCCTCAATGGATTTGGATCATGATCCTGAGTTGACTAACGGTGGAAATCAAATTTTTTCCCAAGTGGCACTTTATGTAAAGAGGACAAGAAAAAAGTTTTATTAGTTATAGTTCCACCTTAAAGCCTTTCTTCTTCAGCTTATTATGGTCACTCTCACAATCAACCCTTCAATTCCTATTCCCTTTGCACCTTACCTCTTTAATTCTCTTATTCCCTCAATTAACTTTCTCCTTACTTCCCTTCCATTTCAATATGGCTGGCAAAGTAATCACTAGATTTGTATCTTGACTATAATGGAAACAACTTGCTTAATAAAGAGATTTCATTGACTTTGGAAAAGAAGCTAAAGCGCAGATAATGAAACCACATATTTGATATAATGATTGAAAGATTCCCTGCATCAAAGTAGTTGTAAATTTTACTATCCAAATGTTCAACATATGAGTTTTCTCATCCAAAAAATGACTGTAAAACATGAGGAAAGGTTTCGGGAAACACATTTGACTGCAAATATTTCCTCACGAGTTGTTTAATATGTATGCTGAAAATAGTTGTCTTCATGTCCTGGCCACGTTTTTGTACATATTATGGGGAGGAAATAGCTTCAATCGTTGACCTGTCTATAGAGGTAAGGTACAGGGGAAAATTGAAGATGAATGAGCGGAGGGGGGAAATTTTAATCGAGTAACTATTAGATCTCATTTTGTTCTATCACATAATGGAAAAAATATGTTCCAAGGCTTTGGAGATGAAAGCTTCAAGATTCTGTAAATGAAGTGGTTTGAATTATAAATGACGAAGTTGGTCCTAGTAAATGCTACCTCGCTGAAAGAAATATATTAGACTTGGCAAATTTCTTACCTACACCAAGAAATATATTAGACTTGGCAAATATATTACTCTTAGACTTGTCTTTTCCAATCCATCATCTTTCAAATTTTGCATGTTCTTTTTAATTAATGCATAAATTTTACTCATCATATAACATATCCTTTTTGTATGATAAATATTGAAACATCTAAGTTCAAATACTCTTTGACATGACATAGGACATTCCAATTTTGTTAAGTTGCTTTAATTTAATTTGGATGAAATAAACAATGTTTTATTTTGAATTTCAAATTTTGCAATTTTCATCATATAATAAAGGTTTATTTATATATATTTTATTGATATTGGTGCTACTTGTGATTCTTAGGTAGGTGAATGGACTCTGAGCAGCCTACAAGCAAGGAAAGATGTGAGGTCAGTGGCCTAAATACAGCCATTGTGACACCCCTTACCCGTCTACAGTATAGCCGAGCAAGATATGCCACACTGTGTACCGGAACACCATATTTGATCTCAATTATTTTTATCCTTCCTTAATTTATTTCTTTGTGATGATGAAATGCAATTTGGGAGATTTGACTCATTTAAGTCATTTATAGAAATTATAAATTCATTTGAGGTTTCGAAAATTTTATAGAAAATTCGGCAGAGTACTAGCTAAAAATGGAGAAAACAGTTCTTCAGAACTTGTAAAAAACACTTCCAATAATCATTTTATTCCGCAACTCCCAGTTATCACGTCAATTTTCAATATACATGATAAAATAAAAGTTTAGTTACAAAATTTATAAAAATACAAAACACAAAATAAAAAATGTAGCCTAGCATCCTACCAATGCACTATAGCTGAGAGGTGACACAAGACACTAGCAGATCTGACTCTCACCCTGACTGGGGTCTACTGGGATCGTGCTCTATATCTCTAGTACCTACGCGTGGCAAAAAGCAATGCTCTAGGCAATAATGCTTAGTGGTGCCAATAATAAAATATAAAGAACTAAAAGAAAATAAATATGCAGTGTATATATTGATGTCTCATGGAAACAAATTTTTGGTAATTATTTGTAGTCTTATTTATTTGATACTTGTTATTTCCATTATTTCATTAAATTTATCAACTTCCATTTTTGGTTTCCCAAGTAACCTATACTGGATGACTAGGCTGGATAAACGAGTAAACTGGTACTGGGTACCAAGTACCTCGGGCTGTCACGCCATCGGTCACATATGTATCTCCTGGTGTGCAACAGAATAGCTGATAAGCAGTAATAAACATTAGGTACAAGGCCAAGTATCATCAAAATATCAGAATGGCTAAAAGCCATAAAATCACAGAATAGCATAATGCCATGTGCAGTACTGCTAATAGAACCCTATTGACATGCCAACCAATCCAAACTAATCTTATTAGGTGTACTAGGGCACATTACAAAGTTATTGTTTGAATTTTCATGCTTTACATGTAAGGTTACTATTCATTTTACTATTTAGGTCAAATTATTGACTTTCCAATACCTAATAGTTACATGAGTCCTAATCACATAAATTTACCACATTTTGGTTCCCAAAAGAGTTGGCATTAGTTGCCAATTCACACTTCTAACCAATGGTGAATAAATCAGAAATTTCTGTTTTGGAAGCTAGAGATTATTATTCCATTAGGCCATTCTACAGTGAGAATTTAGCCAAATGTTCTTCATCAAAGTTGTTCCTCATCTTATCTAGTTACATTTCACTTTTTGAATCACTCCATTTTGAGTTTTGTAGCTCAAGTTATGGCCTAAATACCATAACTGGCCAGATTGCAATTTTTCCAGAATTTCTGGGCAGTTCCTTCATCAAAATTTTTTGGACATATTATGGTCAAAATTTGGGTTTGTTTTCTTCACAAAAGTTGTAGGGCTATGTCTCAGCTTTCTATTGGTAAAAATTCAGGTCAATTGGACCTTTTTACATTGATTTATGACTAAATGAATGAACACTTTTCATTTGGTCATTTTCCAGGGACTGCATATTGGTCACCCGGATTAGGTCAATTTTTAGAGCCACTTAGGTTAGTTTTCTGGGACCAGTTCCTTCATCAAAATTGTTGCATTTTGTGTCTAGTCTAGCCTCCAATTGGCCTTGTAGCAATTGGAGTTACCTACCTTGAGTTATGACCCCAAGAGCACACTGGACTCAAAGGGTCCAAAATACACACTTAAGGGATTCTAATTCTTTACATTAGTTAATGTCACCAATCACTCCATTTCCAATTCAAACTACACTAAATGGTCACTAAATGACCATTACAACATTAGTTTGTGTTCAATTGCATCTACCCCCATTTTTGAGTTTCAAACCCTTGCCCTAATTCTCCAATTCTCTTAATCTTGCAACACATGCTACTCCCATTAAAAATTCATACATATACATGTTAAATAGAATTAAGAGGTAAGTTTAAACTAAATAAAACATAGAAATTCCCCTTGCTTCCAAGCTGGCCGAGTTTCCTTTTCAGCCATTACACATGATTTCTTTAATTTTTCTTCATATTTACAACTCAATTCAACTAATCCACACAATTTAAACACTAAATCTTGAAGTTAAAAGCACTTACCTCTTGTAGTAGTTTTCAAGAGCTCCAAATCTTCTCTTTTTCCCTTTCATTTTGCTGGTTAGAAGTTGTTCAAGATACAAGATCAATTTTTAGTGAAGAGCTTGAGTGGGTTTATGGTGAGATTAAGTGGGGTGTGAAGCTTGATGAAGCTTTTAATGGAGGTTTGGGTTAAGGAAAGAATTTGGCTGGTTTGACATAAGGAAGAAGGCAGATTGTGTTTTTATTTTTTTAATCTCAATTATCACTTTTTATTAGTTAATTAAGTGGTTGTTTAAATGTGATTGGTGGAGGCTTTTAGTTACATCATGCTTATGTCATAATTATGCCTTTTACTTAATTTTTCTTTTTTTTTGTCTACTCATTTTCAATTACATTTTTAGCAATATTTAATCATATTTTAGATCATAATAATTATTTACTTAACTGGACAAGTCGGCCAAAAATCATCTCTGAAGACGAAATGACCAAAATGCCCTCTGTTTGGCTTATTGAGCCAAAATCGTCTGTAACGATCTAAAAATTTTTCTAAGACTTTTCTTGGAATTCTAATGCCATAGAAACCTCAATGACTCTTCTATAGAGTCCCAAAAAATATTTTATGAAAGTTTTCCCTAGTTTAGAGCTCCTAATTGCGAGGACCGTATCTTCCCACTGGGTTACCCATTGCTAGGGCACCGTCTCATTTAACTTGGTTATATTTTATTTCAAAAATTTTTCCTAAATTTTTCTTATTATTATTTGAGTTATTTATGACCTCTCACTCTAGTCTAAATATTTTCCCAGATGTTCTAGCTATCCAAACCAACACCAGTCATCGAAACAGTAGAATGTACAAAATTGCTACAGTGAGGGTGTTACAACTCTTCCCCTCTAATTTAAATTTTGTCCTTGAAATTTACCTGATGCAAACAGTTGAGTGAACTGTTGCCTCATCGTCTCTTAACTTTCCCAAGTTGCCTCCTCGGTGTTATGGTGCCTCTAAAGCACTTTTACCAGTGGAATCTGCTTATTCCTCAACTCTTTCACTTCCCGAGCCAAGATCCATATGGGTTCTTCTTCATATGTCAAATCCGGTTGTACTTCAATTTCTTTCATGGTGATGATACGTGAAGGATCTGAGCGGTATCTTCTTAGCATAGATACATGGAACACATTATGGATCTTATCCAGCTCTGGTGGTAAAGCTAGCCTGTAGGCCACTAGTCCCACACATTCAATGACTTCACATGGGCCAATGAACCTAGGGCTTAACTTACATTTTCTTTCAAACCTCAGTACTTTTTTCCATGGTGACACCTTGAGGAACACTGTCACACCCTACCCCTCTGTAAGGCATAACATGATTCCGTAGTATACCTAATGAATTACTAACTCCGCCTACTGATAACCCATTAAATACACTACAAGGGATTTTAAAAACTTTTCTTACTTCTTTTACAGTGGTGAGCACTATTTACAGGTGTTAAAAAAACTTTTTTGAACTGAAGTGATAGAACTGACACATTTGAATTATTTGAAATTTCTGTAAAAATTTTGGCAGAGTGCCACCTGTATTTTGGATAAAACAGTTCTTCAAAAACCTGTAAAAAGAACTTCAATTTTTTTCTCAATCTCAAACTCCAACATAATTCAACAAAATATGTTTTTCAACTCAAATCCACAATAATTTTTCAAAGACTGAGATAAAAGAAATACAGTACAAATTTTTCAAGCCAAAATACTCATAATTTACTTTACAACTTCAATGTACAAATTTAATTTACAACTGCTCAAAACCAAGAACAATATATACATACAGTCAACATACATTACAGTACAAAGTACAAAATGTGGTATACTTAATATACCCGATGATCTCTCAATGTAGTACTAGCAGCCTAGTTTGCTGCCCTGTCAGTCTGTCTACCTGCGACAACAATGAAAAGCCATCGCTGAGTAAAATTTACTCAGTGGTGCACAATAACAATTTGAATTGCGATACATAAATCTTTTATTAACAAATCACAAATCAAATAGTTCACAATTCCATTCACAATTTACAAAGTTCATATAACATAAATTTGATCAAATAATTGAATAATACAGTTTGACAATTAATAATATCATTTGATCAAATAACTGAATAATACAGTTTTGCCAATCAATAACACCATTTGATCAAATAACTGAAGAATACAGTGTTGCCGATCAATATCACAATTTAAGCCATGACACAATTTTTCCGCACATGCCGTGTTGTACACCACGACAAGACACACTCACCCCAATAATCGAAATCAATGAGGGAGGAAGCTAGCTGAATAATGAGTACTCATCTACACTCACCTCAGACTGACAAGTCAAAGAGGGAGGAACATAATCACACTCACTCTAGACTGATAAGCCAAAGAGGGAGGAATATATCACACTCACCCCATAAATGGAGGAGGAACATTGTAATAGTGTCATGCCAAGTGTGAATCAAAACAATTTCAAATCACAATATTTCATACAAACCATAAATCACATTTTATCTCAAAATTTCCATTTGCAAAGTTGGCAAAACAATAATTTCCAAATAATATTCCCAAAACCAAAGCAATAAAAAATTATTCATAACTCATTTCCCCAAATAAATTTGCTAGTAAAAGCAGTGAATATAAAAGTATTATGCACGGACATAATTTAAAATAATAACATATAAATAACGGTAATTTATTTCAATTGAAAAATTTAAAAGAAATACTTATTGTGCACAAACACAATTTAAAACAATACAAATAATCATAATTTATTCCAATTGAAAAATTCAAAAGAATTAATTATTGTGCATAAACCTCTGATATATGCCTCTCGGCTCTGACTCAGTGTTTCCTTCCCTTTCCCTGAGTCGTTGCTAACTGAAAACACAATTTGAAGTGTTTCAGTACTCATTTAAACTGTCTCTAATGATAATGCTTGATAATTAATTCACTGAATTCATTTATTCGCTTAGTCAACCTACTACGTCGACCCTTGGTACATTCTAGGTAATTTAGGTTTTAATGTCATTAATATGTCACATTCGATAGTCTTTTAGGGTTGGTACATGTTACCAAATTCATTTCCTTGTATACTGCATTTTCTTGCAATTTACTGGATTTCGGGATACTATTTTGACCTAGCCGGACGACCTAGTTCTCTCAGTTTTCAGGTTTTGGTCAAAACTAAAAACTTGTAGATCTATGTCTTATTGCACGCTGGGCAAAATTTCAGGTCATTTTGAGTTATGTAGACCAAGTTATGGTCATTTTACTATTGCTGGTCAAATTGCATCAAAATTGGTCACTTTAGGTCATTTTAGGTTCGGCAAGTTTTTGGACCCGAACTTGTGCAAGCTGTTTGACTTACTTATGCTCATTTCTGGGATTTGGTGTCTTCATAAGACTTGTAGATATGGGTCTTAACTATTAATGGTTAAAATTTCAGGTCAATTGGACCTGTTTGGAGTGAGTTATGGCCTAAATACTAACTGCTGCCCAAATGGTCAATTTTCAGGCCTCAATTGCACTTAATCCGGATTTGGTCATTTTTCAAGCTACCTTGCAAGCAGAATTTTGGCAAGCCACCTTCATGAAAGTTGGCACATTTTGTGCGTAGTTTCACCTCCAATTGGTCTCATACCAATTGGAGCCACACAATTAAAGTTCTAGGCCTAAAACTCAAACTGCCTTATTGCATTTCTTGCATACACATGAAGCATCACTTTTAACACTCACCAAACTTAACATTCAAACCAATTCTGGTTGTACCACAACCTAAACATAATTCACAACACATTATAGGTCATTTTGGCAGCTTACAATTACATTCAACATACACCAACAAGTGCAGAATTTTTCAATCCAATTTACAACAATTTAATCACCTTTTTATGCTCATTTACATGTCCCACTTCACACCACCTTACCCACACTCAAACTGGCATAACAACCAACACATTTTAACATCATTATTCCATAAACCAAGCATGAATTCCAGCATTCCTCAAGGGTTAGCAAACTGCCACAATGGTACACTTACATTCCATTACTTTCCAAGCTTTAAACTTCATTTTACATTTACATATACTAAGTATACATTACCCAAACAATTTCCTACACAATATACATTTAATTAATCAATTAATTGACCATTTACAAGCACAACTAAACTGCCTTCAAGGTGCTTCCATGGCTGCCAAAAGTGCACATTCCCATTCAACATCAAAACTCAAAAATTTCTCCATAAATCAAACACCCATAATATCCTTACACACTTTAACAATGCAATAATCAAAAACTCAAACTTACCTATTGTTGGGACTTGCTAAACCTTGAAATTTCTTCTTTTTCTTGCTGCCCAAAGCTTTCCCATGGTGTGGAGACAAAGTTTGATGAAGGAAACCTTGAGTTTTAAGTTGAAAATGGGGGAGGATTGAAGCTTGCATGGTGAGTTCTCACGGAGGAAAATGGAGACCCATATTCGGCCATGGAAGTGGAATTGAAGAAAATGAATGGTTTTCCTCATAAAATCTATCCACTTAGTGCTTTTACACATCCATAATGCTCCACTAATTAAGATTTATGAATATAATATATGCCACTCACTTTAGGTTAATATTAGTATAATTAAACTTTTAATTATTCCCATATTTTTCCACTTAGTTTCTCTTAATTATTCTACACATGGAATTTCATTTTTCATGGCATTTTCAAAATTTAATACCACTTATTTTTAATGGACATTGAGGTCAAAAGTCAACTCGGGGTGTCAAATGACCACAATGCCCCTGTTCAGGTTGCATTCCCGATTTTTCGGTAACACCGGGTTTTGTCCATTTTTCGATTTCTCACTTTTCTTTGTACTAATTATTTAATTTTTATTTAATATTTCTAATGATATTTACACTTCAATATGGGTCTATTTACGTCCTAAAAATATTTTCCAGGGTTCCCCGTGTATTTCATTATTTAATGTCTCCTCACTCATATCGAAGTGTAGTTCTAGGCATTCTAGCTGTCCGGACAACACTGGTCACCGGAACAGTAGAACGCACTACCGAACTTAGGGGTGTTACAATTCTCCCCCCCTTAAAATAAATTTCGTCCATGAAATTTTACCCAACAGTCATCTTACAATAGTCATACGTTTATTTTTTTTCCTTTTTATACGATCGTATAATCTTCTTTTCCTCAAATTTGTATAAGACGTTTAACAATCTAATACAACGTTTAATTTGTTTGTATATCACCAATCTTTTCTTACTATTGTCCTGTCTAATATTTCGATTCATGTTCCTTCTTGAATGACCCTTGAGGTCATGTTAGAATCATTTATCTGGTCATTGGTCCTCTGACCATTCTAGTCCATAGTCTTCCTCACATTCGTAACATTTCTTTGTTATATTTGAACCAACTGTTCGAATTTTTACTTCCATAACTCTTTTTTATCTATTAATATTCTATAACTTACTTCCTTTTGTACTAAACTATAACCTTTCAATATTCTAACTTTTGAGTTTTAAATCCCTAAGTAGGATTTTCAAACTTATTTCCAACAATAAAATTCTGTCCTGGCATAACTATACCAAAACAGATGCTGTTGGCAACTATCCTCATCTTGGTGTATTATCGAGTAGTACGTAGCTCTATACAATAATCTCAGGTCAGTACTGTAATCTACAGCTTACAGTACAAACATCAAGAACATTGCATAGTTACTACGATACATCCCAATAGATTAAACTTTCCTATCTTTTATCCTTTTCGAATTCACTAATATCCCGAACTTATTATGATTACAATATCCATTAACAATTATTAACAGTGACATCCTTGCCCTCATCTAGAGCAATTCCATTACTGCATCTTACTTTTACGTCCTCTTGCCTTACATTAAGTAGGCTCGCCAATTAGCTTTATAATTTATGGTGTGTTAGAAAATACTTTTCGCCAATAAACTCTTTCAAAACTAATTTCACTTACTATCACAATCCTTATCTTAAAGGACTAATCACTAATGCATCAAAATTTATTCCCCTATAAAGGGATAACAATAGAACATATAGTTCTAACACTAACATAAAAGTATGCAGACCCTAGGTCAAACAATACATATATATATCTTAGTTACTATTTGAGAAAGTACCAGCAATAATATCAAAATTCTAAGTCTCTTCTCTCTGCCGTATAGCGTATACTCCAGCTGGAGCATCACCCTGTTCTGTCTGATTCACAGTACTCTGACTTCTAGATGTACTACCCCTACCTCTACCTTTGCCTCTACTAACTGATGGTGAACTCTTTGGGGTAGAAACTTGGGTTGATCCCTTTGGTGTAGTAAATGATCCAGAACGACCTGGATTTACACAATCCCTAGCAAAATGGCCAGTCTCTCCACAGTTAAAACATGCTCCTACGGCTCTATAACATACCCCACTATGTGGTTTACCACAAGTTTCACAAAGTCGATCTGACAGCGCATTCCTGGTTTTCTGTTGAGTTTGCTGATCGGATCGAGGTGGTTTATGTCCAGAAGATCTATCTCTACCGGACTTCTTTCTATCTCTGTTGTATCCCCCAAAGTTTTTCCTCTTTCCAGTAAGACCACTAGAACTGCATTACTGTGACTTTCCCTCTTTTTCTGCTTCTCCGATTTCTTTTTCTCGGAGTGCTTGATTCAATTCTTTCTAATTCTAGTGCTTGAGAAATAAGTTCAGAGAAGTTGTTATGTTTGAATCCGACCACTTGCAATCTGATACTAGGCTTCAAGCCGGTTTCAAACCTCTTACATCTCTCCCTACTGGTAGAAAGTAGACTTACTACATAATGGCTCAGGCGGAAAAATTCCCTTTCATATTCAGCCACCGATCTACTCCCCTGTTTCAGACTTAGGAACTCTTGCAGTTTCTGATCTATATAAGCATCAGGGACATATTTTTGTCTGAATTCCCTGAGAAAGTCACTCTAGGTTAGCACTGCAGGTTCTACCAAACTGTGGGGAATGGTTTTCCACCAGTCATAAGCATCCCCCTGTAGCAAAGATACTGAATATTCAAATATGAGCTCCTGCATGCGGTCACGGTTTCTTGAATACCCTATCCATCCTTTCTAACCAGCATTACGCCTCTAGAGGATCTACTGTCCCCTTGAACTCTGTAGCCCCATATTTCATCAATTTGTCATATTGTCTAGCAGAAGACTGTGGTTGTACCACTGGTGTTTGTATTGGGGCTTGAGTAGGCACATTACCAGCCATTTGTTGGAACATTGCAGCCATCTGCTGAGCGAACTGAGCAGGCTGCAGATGCTGCGAGTGGAGCGGTGAACCACTGACATTATGTAGGGCTGGGGCATCCCCTTGCACCTCAGCCTCTATAGATTGATCGACTGAACGATCACCCTCTTCCATAGTCAATGCGAGGATCTTAGACCTCCTGAACAATTAATACAAGGAGATTTCCTCTCGTTAGTGCATATTTATAATGTAATGTACTATATGTATCAAACAATGATATTGAGCAGTTGTACTATGAAGAAAGAATATTCAAATAACATGTGAAAACAGAATTTAAAAACTTTGCTCTGATACCACTAAAACATGTCACACCCTACCCCTCTGTGAGGCATAACATGATCTCGTAGTATACCTAATGAATTACCAACTCCGTCTACTGATAACCTATTAAATACACTACAAGGGATTTTAAAAACTTTTCTTACTTCTTTTACAGTGGTGAGCACTATTTACAGGTGTTAAAAAACTTTTTTGAACTGAAGTGATAGAACTAACACATTTGAATTATTTGGAAATTCTGTAAAAATTTTGGCAGAGTGCCATCTGTATTTTGGATAAAACAGTTCTTCAAAAACCTGTAAAAAGCACTTCAATATTTTTCTCAATCTCAAACTCCATCATAATTTAACAAAATATGTTTTTCAACTCAAATCCACAATAATTTCCCAAAGATTGAGATAAAAGAAATACAGTACAAATTTTTCAAGCCAAAATACTCATAATTTACTTTACAACTTCAATGTACAAATTTAATTTACAACTACTCAAAACCAAGAACAATATATACATATAGTCAACATACATTACAGTACAAAGTACAAAATGTGGTATACTCAATATACCCGATGATCTCTCAATGTAGTACTAGCAGCCTAGTTTGCTGCCCTGTCAGTCTGTCTACCTGTGAAAGCAATGAAAAGCCATCGCTGAGTAAAATTTACTCAGTGGTGCACAATAACAATTTGAATTGCGATACATAAATCTTTTATTAACAAATCACAAATCAAATAGCTCACAATTCCATTCACAATTTACAAAGTTCATATAACATAAATTTGATCAAATAACTGAATTATACAGTTTGCCAATTAATAATACCATTTGATCAAATAACTGAATAATACAGTTTTGCCAATCAATAACACCATTTGATCAAATATTTGAAGAATACAGTGTTGCCGATCAATATCACAATTTAAGCCATGACACAATTTTTCCGCACATGCCATGTTGTACACCACGACAAGACACACTCACCCCAATAATCGAAATCAATGAGGGAGGAAGCTAGCTGAATAATGAGTACTCATCCACACTCACCTCAGACTGACAAGTCAAAGAGGGAGGAACATAATCACACTCACCCCAGACTGATAAGCCAAAGAGGGAGGAATATATCACACTCACCCCATAAATGGAGGAGGAACATAGTAACAGTGTCATGCCAAGTGTGAATCAAAACAATTTCAAATCACAATATTTCATACAAACCATAAATCACATTTTATCTCAAAATTTCCATTTGCAAAGTTGGCAACATAATAATTTCCAAATAATATTCCCAAAACCAAAGCAATAAAAAATTATTCATAACTCATTTCTCCAAATAAATTTGCTAGTAAAAGCAGTGAATATAAAAGTATTGTGCACGGACATAATTTAAAATAATAACATATAAATAATCGTAATTTATTTCAATTGAAAAATTCAAAAGAAATACTTATTGTGCACAAACACAATTTAAAACAATACAAATAATCATAATTTATTCCAATTGAAAAATTTAAAAGAATTAATTATTGTGCACAAACCTCTGATATATGCCCCTCGGCTCTGACTCAGTGTTTCCTTCCCTTTCCATGAGTCGTTGCTAACTGAAAACACAATTTGAAGTGTTTCAGTACTCATTTAAACTGTCTCTAACGATAATGCTTGATAATTAATTCACTGAATTCATTTATTCGCTTAGTCAACCTACTATGTCGACCCTTGGTACATTCTAGGTAATTTAGGTTTTAATGTCATTAATATGTCACATTCGATAGTCTTTTAGGGTTGGTACATGTTACCAAATTCATTTCCGTGTATACTGCATTTTCTTGCAATTTACTGGATTCCGGGATACTAGTTTGACCTAGCCGGACGACCTAGTTCTCTCAGTTTTCGGCTATGTCTTATTGCACGCGGGGCAAAATTTCAGGTCATTCTGAGTTATGTAGACCAAGTTATGGTCATTTTACTATTGCTGGTCAAATTGCATCAAAATTGGTCACTTTAGGTCACTTTAGGTCATTTTAGGTTCGGCCAGTTTTTGGACCCGAACTTGTGCAAGCTGTTTGACTTACTTATGGTCATTTCTGGGATTTGGTGTCTTCATAAGACTTGTAGATATGGGTCTTAACTATTCATGATTAAAATTTCAGGTCAATAGGACCTGTTTGGAGTGAGTTATGGCCTAAACACTAACTGATGCCCAAATGGTCAATTTTCAGGCCTCAATTGCACTTAATCCGGATTTGGTCTTTTTTCAAGCTACCTTGCAAGCAGAATTTTGGCAAGCTACCTTCATGAAAGTCAGCATATTTTGTGCCTAGTTTCACCTTCAATTGGTCTCATACCAATTGGAGCCACACAATTAAAGTTCTAGGCCTAAAACTCAAACTGCCTTATTGCATTTCTTGCATACACATGAAGCATCACTTTTAACACTCACCAAACTTAACATTCAAACCAATTCTGGTTGTACCACAATCTAAACATAATTCACAACACATTATAGGTCATTTTGGGAGCTTACAATTACATTCAACATACACCAACAAGTGCAGAATTTTTCAATCCAATTTACAACAATTTAATCACCTTTTTATGCTCATTTACATGTCCCACTTCACACCACCTTACCCACACTCAAACTGCCATAAGAACCAACACATTTTAACATCATTATTCCATAAACCAAGCATGAATTCCAGCATTCCTCAAGGGTTAGCAAACTGCCACAATGGTACACTTACATTCCATTACTTTCCAAGCTTTAAACTTGATTTTACATTTACATATACTAAGTATACATTACCTAAACAATTTCCTACACAATATACATTTAATTAATCAATTAATTCACCATTTACAAGCACAACTAAACTGCCTTCAAGGTGCTTCCATGGCTGCCAAAAGTGCACATTCCCATTCAACATCAAAACTCAAAAATTTCTCCATAAATCAAACACCCATAATATCCTTACACACTTTAACAAAGCAATAATCAAAAACTCAAACTTACCTATTGTTGGGACTTGATAAACCTTGAAATTTCTTCTTTTTCTTGCTGCCTAAAGCTTTCCCATATTGTGGAGACAAAGTTTGATGAAGGAAACCTTGAGTTTTAAGTTGAAAATGGGGGAGGATTGAAGCTTGCATGATGAGTTCTCATTGAGGAAAATGGAGACCCATATTCGGCCATGGAAGTGGAATTGAAGAAAATGAATGGTTTTCCTCATAAAATCTGTCCACCTAGTGCTTTTACACATCCATAATGCTCCACTAATTAAGATTTATGAATATAATAGATGCCACTCACTTTAGGTTAATATTAGTATAATTAAACTTTTAATTATTCCCATATTTTTCCACTTAGTTTCTCTTAATTATTCTACACATGGAATTTCATTTTTCATGGCATTTTCAAAATTTAGTACCACTTATTTTTAATGGACATTGAGGTCAAAAGTCAACTCGGGGTGTCAAATGACCACAATGCCCCTGTTCGGGTTGCATTCCGATTTTTTGGTAACACCGGGTTTTGTCCGCTTTTCGATTTCTCACTTTTCTTTGTACTAATTATTTAATTTTTATTTAATATTTCTCATGATATTTATACTTCAATAGGGGTCTATTTACGTCGTAAAAATATTTTCCAGGGTTCCCCGCTGTCCAGGGCTAGTCAACGGTCCACGCCGTGACTTCCCGGTGCGATCACCCATCGCTAAGGTTCTCGGCTCGCTTAACTTAGTTGCATTTCTTTACTATTATTTTTCCTTTGTTTTTCTTGTATTTTCTTTTCTTGTATTTCATCATTTAATGTCTCCTCACTCATATCGAAGTGTAGTTCTAGGCATTCTAGCTGTCCGGACAACACTGGTCACCGGAACAGTAGAACGCACTACCGAACTTAGGGGTGTTACAAACACCTTGTCGCTAACTGCATATTCTATTTCTTTTCTTTTCAGGTCAGCAAAGGATTTCTGTCTGTCAGAGGCAACCTTCAGATTGGCTTTGATTAATTTTACTTTATCCTCAGTCTATTTCACCAGGTCTGGCCCTACCAGTTTATCTTCGTCCAATTCGATCCAACACACTGGGGTTCTACATTTCCTCCCATACAATGCTTCATATGGGGCCATTTGGATGCTAGTTTGATAGCTGTTGTTATATGCAAATTCTGCTAGTGAGAGGTATCTATTACAACTTCCCTTAAACTCAATGACACGGCTCTTCAGCATATCCTCAAGGACTTATATATTTCATGTTATTATTATCATTTCAATTCAATATTTGTATTAATTCAATTGGTTTCAAAGTTTACTTGGATTACTCTTTCTGATTGCCCATCCATCTGAAGATGGAAAGCTGCGCTAAAGTGGAGTTGTGTACCCAATGATTCACGCAACTTCTTCCAAAATCTTGATGTAAACCTTGGGTCTCAATCAGATATGATAGAAAGTGGAATTCCATGCAGTCTAACTATCTCACTGATATACAATTCTACTAACTTCTCCAGTGAGTAGTCAGTCCTAACTGACAGAAAGTGTGCTGACTTCGTTAATCTATCTAATATCACCTATACTGCATCATGCTTCTTCTAGGTGAGAGGTAGACCACTTACAAAATCTATGGTAACCCGTTCCCATTTCCATTTAGGTATGTGTATAGGTTGTATCAAAACCCGATGGAGCTTGATGTTCTGCCTTGACTTGTTGACATGTCAAGCACTTAGTCACATAGTTAGCTATATCTTTCTTCATACTAGGCCACCAATACTAAAGCTTCAGGTCATGATACATTTTTGTATTTCCTAGGTGCATAGCATAAACACTAGTGTGTGCCTCCTTAAGAATATTGGCTTTCAATTCTCCATCATCTGGTACACACACTCTTCCTTTGTAGTACAGACACCCATCTGCTTTCACTTCATTGTCAGTTGCCTTCCCTTCTGAGATTTTGCTCATAGTAGCCATTAACTTCTGATCTACCTTCTGCCCATCTAAAATGTGCTGTAGGAGATTTGGCCTCACTTATAACTCAGCTAAAATAGCTCCATCTCGAGCTATGGATAGACCGACATCCAATGATCTCAAAGCTGTGATGGATTTTCTACTCAAAGCATCAGCAACTATATTTGCCTTCCGAGGATGGTAATCAACCACACAATCATAGTCCTTCAGGAACTCAATCCATCGCCTCTGTCTAAGGTTGAGCTACTTCTGGGTTGGCAAATATTTCAGACTTTTGTGATCTTTGTAAATATAACACTTTTCCCCATACAAGTAGTGCCTCCATATCTTCAGTGTGAAGATAATTGCTGCAAGTTCTAGATCATGGGTAGGGTAGTTCTATTCATGTGGCCTTAGCTGCCTAGAAGCATAGGCAACCACCTTCCCCTCTTGCATCAATACACACCCTAACCCATTATGAGAAGCGTCACTGTAGACCACAAAGTCCTTTCCCGACACTATGTAACACCCTCCCGGTAACTACTCCGTATATCCTACTGTTCCGGTGACCAGTGTTGGTCCGGACAGCTAGAATGTCCGGAAAAATATTTAAACTAAAGTGTGGGACCATAATTAACTCAAATATTAATAAGAAAAATTTGGTAAAAATTTTAGAAATAAAATACAACCAAGTTAAACGAGCCGGTGCCCTAGTGATGGGTAACCAGAGGGAAGTTGCTGAGGTTATTGAGGTTCCCTAGTGATGGCTTCTCACAACGAGGAGCCCTAGACCCGGGGGAAAAATTATAAAATAATTTATGGGACTCCAGAGAAGGGTTATTGAGGTTCCCATGGCATTAGAATGCCAAGAAAATACCTAGAAAAATTTTCAATCGGTACAGACAATTTTGACCTGTTAAGCCAAACGGAGGGCATTTTGGTCATTTCGCCTTCGGAGGTGATTTTTGCCGACTTGTCCAGTTGAGTAAATAATTAATATGGCATAAAATATGAATAAACATTACTAAAAATTAAAGTGAAAATGAGTAGAGAAGAAGAGAAAAGAAAAATGAGAATAAATGTCAATTTTGACATCATATGATGTCATCTAAGAGTTTCCCACCAATCACATTTAACCAACCATTTACTTAACTAATAAAAGAGACAAACAAAGACTAAAAAATATTAAAAAGCAAACAGCCATCACCCTCCTCCCCAAACCAGCCGAAACCCATGGTTTGCCCTAACCCTCCATTAACACACCATCAAGCTCCATTTCCTCTTCATTTCACCCTAAAACCCTAGAGACCTTTCATTAAAATTTGTCCTTGCACCTTGCAAAACCTTTTGGCAGCCAAGAAGAAGAAAGAAAGTGAAGTTTGGGGCTTGGAAAAATCTGCCTACAAGAGGTTAGTGCACCTATCTACTTAAAACCTTTATTTTCCATGTTAGTAGCTTGAATTAAGTAAGAATTTGTAACTAAAATGAACAAAAAATTATGTGTATACATACTATGGATTTCGGCAGCCCTATGGAAGGAATGGGTTTGATAGTTTTGATGAACTTAAAGTGGACTAGAGATCATGTTTGAAGTATATAATTATGTGGATAATGACTTAGCTAGTAACTAGGGTAACTAGTGTGAAATGGAAATGGAAATTAGGGTTTTGAGAAGTGAAAATTTGGCTTGGCTTAGGAAATTGTTAGAGAACATTTTAATGGTCAATTAGTGACCATTTTAGATAAGTTGACCACAATTTGGACTGAAATATAGCATGGAAAAGTGAATGTGTAGGCTGCCTAAGGACAGCAGCAGAGTGGCTGAGATTTCAGTCCACTTGGACTGCCATATCTTTGGCTTTGTTGGTCCAATGGGTGTTTGGCCAATTGGACATGAAACTAGGCTTATAATGACACATTTTTTCTGAAGAAACCATGCCCAAAAGACCAAAGCAAGAGGACCAAAAGTTGGCCCCAATCCGGATACCCTGCAACAGCACCTGCAGAAATGACCAAATGAACAGTAACTGTTCATTTGGCCATAACTTACTGTAGATATGGTCAATTGACCTGAAATTTTTACAACAACAAGTTAAGACATAGACAAACAACTTTTATGAAGAAACCTACCCTAAATTATGGCCAGAACCTATTCAAATATGCAATCTCAGTCACTGTTCATGGTACTGTAAATTTGGTAATTCTGCAGTTTTGGAAATCCGGCCAGCTGTGGTTTTTGGGCTATATCTGGAGCTACAAAACTCCAAATGGAGTGATTCAAAAAAGGAAATTCAACTAGACAAAATAAAGAACAACTTTCATGTTTTGTCATTTCTTCAAATTCCCACTACAACAGTACTTAATGGAACAGTAAACTTATGCTTCAAAAACTGAAATTTTTTGCCCTCTTGGTTTTAAGTTAGAAATGGTAATGGTGACCAATTCTAACAAGTTTTAAATGTAAAATGTGGTATATTGGGAGTGCCAAAGTCAATGTACATATTCTCTATCCAAAAGTCAACATTTTTGTTGACCAATGAGGTGAATAGTAACACCAAAACTTGAAATTCACAAATTGAAGAATTTAAAAGTTTCAAATGCCCTAGTATACCTAACACGATTGGTTTGGATAGTTTGGCATGCCAATAGGGTTCAGTTAGCAATACTGCACATGGCAATTTGCCATTCTGTGATTTTATGGCTTTTAGCCATTCTGACCTTGTATTGAGCTTTGGCCTTGTGCCTGATGTTATCACAGCTTGTTAGCTGTTCTGTTGCACACCGGGAGATGCATATGTGACCGATGGTGTGACGGTCCGAGGTACTTGATACCCAGTGCCAGTTTACCCGTTATCCAGTCCAGTCATCTAGTGTAGGTTACTTGGGCAACCAAATGAATGAAAGTGGACAAAGATAATGAAAAAATGGATACACCAATACCAAATAAAGAAATCATACACATTCTATACATACTTATTTTTTTGCTATTTTCTTTTATTATACTATTGCACCACTAAGCATTATTGCTTAGCGCGTTGCTTTTGCCACGCGTAGGTACTGGAGATACAGATCGTGAGCCCAGTAGACCGCAGACTGGGTGAGTCTGTCCGACAGTTCTGCACAGTGTCCGTGTCACCTCACCACCTGCAGTGCATTGGTAGGACACTAGGTGTCATTTTGTCATTTTGTAACTAAATTTTTATTTTCTCATATGTATTTAGAATTATGTAATGTATTTTGAAGTTCATGTAAATTATGAAAATTGTATTTGTGAGTGGAAAAGTAAATATCTATCTATGACTTGGATATGTATGGAAGTAAATTAAGTATTTATCTGTTGCTTATATATGAATACCCTGAGAAATGATGATTGAGAAATGAGATTGGAAAATGTTGAGATTTTGATATTGAGACTTTGTTGATGAATTGAAGTTGGGATTGTTTGGAAATTATTTGGAAGTGTTTTTAACAGGTTCCGAAGAACTGTTTTCTCCATTTTTAGCCGGTATTCTGCCGGATTTTCTATAAAATTTTCGGAACCTCAAATAAATTATAATTTCAATAAATGACTTAAATAAATTATATTTCACAAGTTATATTCAAAATTATGATGAAAATTAATTAAGATAAAATAGAGTGTGCCCGTACACCGTGTGGCATAGCTTGCTCAGCTACACTGTAGACGGGTAAGGGGTGTCACATTTAGTGGTATTAGAGCACGGTTTAGGCATTTCTGGGCCTATATTGAGTCCATACCATGCATTGCAATTGTAAGAGTCGAGGTGACACTAATGCAGATCTGTTTGTCTTTTTTTTATTTTGAATAGGATATGGACCCTTCATCACAGAGAGTAGTCGAGGAGGAAGTGGAGAGTCATGCTCCACCTGCAAAGAATCGAGACTGGGGCATGGGAGAACTCGCTCGCCACTCAAGCGAGCTGCTCAGCCTCCACAGGCCATGTTCCAGCAAATGGCCGATTTCTTTAGACAAATGGCCGGAGTAATGCCACCACCACCACCACCTCCACCTCCACAGCAGAAATCACACTTGGAAAGGCTAAGAAAGTTTGGAGCAGTGGACTTTTTCGATAAGAGAGAAGATGACTCATTGCGGTAGAATTGGTTGAGCAGTAATGCATGAGTTCTAAAACAACTCCACTGCACCCCAGAGCAAAACCTAAAGGTTGCCATATCCCTGTTGCAAGATGATGCCTATGAATGGTGGGATACTGTGTCTAGTGAAGTGCAGCCAGAAGCTGTAACTTGGGACTTCTTTCTCTCCGAATTCAAGAAGAAATATGTGGGTACTGTATACCTGGAAGAGAGAAGAAGAGAGTTCATTAATCTGAGGCAGAGACAGCTATCAGTGGCCGAGTATGAGAAGGAATTCGTCCGATTAAGCCGCTATGGAAGGGAGATAGTCCCTAATGAAGCTGAAAGGTGCAAGAGTTTCGAAGAGGGACTAAATGACAACATAAAGATCCAGCTCACTGCCCTGGGAATCACAGAATTTACTAAGTTAGTGGAAGCTGCAATAAAGGTTGAAAAAGTAAGAATCAGTGAGCAGACCAGAAGGGATAGACAGCAGAAGAGAGTGGCCCAGGTCGATCTAGCTAATCTCCCGCACTGAAAGAAGTTCGAGGTTCACCCGCATGCAGTTGGTCAGCCACAAGGTCGTGGTCACCTCGGGGCCTGAGCCACGATTCACCCCTAGGAGAGGCCAGTCCACACCATCGGTGGCGCTCTCGAGGATGGGGTTCAGGGGACCAGCCCCAGCATCTTCTGCATGTCCACACTGTTTGAAATGGCATAAGGGGGAGTGTTGGAGAGTAACTGGTGCCTGCTTAAGATGTGGGTCGATAGAGCATCAGCTGAGGAACTACCCACGCAGAACTACTACAGCTGCTCCAATACAAGCGCATGCACTGCTCCTGCACTACGCAGGGGTAGAAAATCGGCAAGTCCGAGGTCAGAGGATCATCACAGAGGCCTGCATCTGAGCCAGCAGAGAGGCCTGACAGCAGACCACCTGCAAGAGCTTATGCTATTAGATCTCAGGAGG
Organism: Hevea brasiliensis; assembly: GCF_030052815.1. Lineage (NCBI taxonomy): Eukaryota > Viridiplantae > Streptophyta > Magnoliopsida > Malpighiales > Euphorbiaceae > Hevea > Hevea brasiliensis. Next base: position 74,280,813 of record NC_079502.1, on the reverse strand, counting down.
AGCAAGATGCCCCGGACGTCATCAGGGGTACGTTCTCTCTCTACAATACACCTGTGCATGCATTGGTGGATCCAGGATCCACTCATTCATATATCTGCATCAACCTACCCGTAGAAAGGGGGATACTAGTAGGGGAGAGTGACCAAGACATTCTGGTCACTAATCCATTGGGCCACAGTGTAGTAGTGAATAAAGTATACAAGGGTTGCCCATTAAGGATTCAGGGGTATGAATTCTTGGCAGACCTGATTGAGTTGCCCTTCTACGAGTTTGACGTGATTTTGGGAATGGACTGGTTGTCACGTCATCAGGCAATAGTTGATTGCAAATTGAAGAGAATTTCTTTGAATACTTATGAGGGTAATGAGATCACAGTTGTGGGGGAAAGGACAGATTTCTTGTCCAATGTCATCTCAGCCACAGTTCCAAGAAGAATGATGAGAAAAGGCTGTGAAGCCTACCTAGCACATATGGTGGATACTAGGCAGGCTAAGCCAAACCTGAGTAATATACCCACAGTAAGAGACTTCCCAGAGGTATTTCCTGAAGAATTTCCTGGTTTGCCACCAGAAAGGGAAGTCGAATTTGCTATTGAGACACTGCCGGGTACAACACCCATTTCTATTGCTCCTTATAGGATGGCACCCACGGAATTGAGGGAGTTGAAAACTCAGTTGCAAGAGTTACTTGATAAGGGGTTTATATGCCCCAGTGTGTCACCATGGGGAGCTCCAGTGCTGTTTGTGGAAAAGAAGGATGGGACTTTGAGGCTATGCATCGATTACCGGCAGTTGAATAAAGTGACTGTGAAGAACAAATATCCGTTGCCTAGAATTGATGATCTATTTGATCAGTTGAAAGGAGCAGGAGTATTTTCCAAATTTGACCTCAGATCTGGGTATCATCAGTTGAGGGTGAAGGATGTAGATGTGCCCAAGACTGCATTCAGGACCCGGTATGGGCATTATGAGTTCCTAGTGATGCCCTTTGGCCTAACAAATGCACCAGCGGCATTCATGGACCTTATGAACCGTATCTTCCATCCATACCTAGATCGATTCGTAGTGGTCTTTGTTAATAATATTTTGGTGTATTCCAAGACCAGGGAAGAACATGATGAGCATTTGAGGATTATTCTGCAAACCCTGAGAGAAAAGAAGCTGTATGTTAAGTTGTCTAAGTGTGACTTTTGGTTGAATGAGATTGCATTCCTTGGACACATAGTGTCAGCCGATGGGATTAGGGTGGATCCCAAGAAAATAGAAGCAGTGATGGAATGGAAGCCTCCCAGAAATACAACTAAGGTCAGAAGCTTCTTGGGGCTAGCTGGGTATTACAGAAGATTTGTGAAGGGATTTTCCTTAATAGCTGCTCCATTGACCAAGTTGTTACACAAGAATATCAGATTTGATTGGAATGACAAGTGTCAGACCAGTTTTGAGAAGTTGAAGGCTATGTTGACAGAGGCACCAGTGTTAACACAGCCAGTGTCAGGAAAAGACTTTGTGGTCTACAGTGATGCCTCTCATAATGGGCTAGGGCGTGTATTGATGTAAGAGGGAAAGGTGGTCTCTTATGCTTCCAGGCAGCTAAGGCCACATGAACAGAATTACCCTACCCATGATCTAGAGCTTGCAGCAATTATCTTCGCACTGAAGATATGGAGGCATTACTTGTATGGTGAAAAGTGCTACATTTACACAGACCACAAAAGCCTGAAATATTTGCCAACTCAGAGAGAGCTCAACCTTAGACAGAGGCGATGGATTGAGTTCCTGAAGGATTATGATTGTGTGATTGACTACCATCCTGGGAAGGCAAATGTAGTTGCTGATGCTTTGAGCAGAAAGTCTATCACAGCTTTGAGATCATTGAATGCCCGTCTATCTTTGATTCGAGATGGAGCTATTTTGGCTGAGTTGCAAGTGAGGCCAAACCTGCTACAGCAGATTTTAGATGGGCAAAAAGTAGATGAAAAGTTACTGGCTATTATGAGCAAAATCCCAGAGGGAAAAGCAACTGACCATGAGGTGAAAGCAGATGGGTGTCTCAGATTTACAAAGGAAGACTGTGTGTACGGATAATGGGAATTGAAAGCCGATTCGAAAGAGGCACATGCCGTGTTTATGCTATGCACCTGGGAAGTACAAAAATGTATCATGATCCAAGCTTGATTGGTGGCCTGGTATGAAGAAGGACATAGCTGACTATGTGACTAAATGCTTGACATGTCAGCAAGTCAAGGCAGAACATCAAGTTCCATCCGGTTTGCTACAGCCTATACACATACCTGAATGGAAATGGGATCAGGTCACCATGGATTTTGTAAGTGGTCTACCTCTCACCCGGAAGAAACATGATGCAGCATGGGTGATAGTGGACAGATTGACGAAGTCAGCACACTTTTTGCCAGTTAGGACTGACTACTCACTGGAGAAGTTAGCAGAATTGTATATCAGTGAGATAGTTAGACTGTATGGAATTCCACTTTCCATCATATCTGATCGAAACCCAAGGTTTACATCGAGATTTTGGAAGAAGTTGCATGAGTCCTTGGGTACACAACTCCACTTTGGCACAGCTTTCCATCCTCAGACGGATGGGCAATCAGAAAGAGTAATCCAGGCAAACAATTGAAACCAATGAAATTGATACAAATATTGAATTAAAATGATAATAATAACATGAAATATATGTTAGGTTCTTGAGGATATGCTGAGGAGTTGTGTCATTGAGTTTGAGGGAAGTTGGGATAGATACCTCCCACTGGCAGAATTTGCATACAACAATAGCTACCAAGCTAGTATCCAAATGGCCCCATATGAAGCACTGTATGGGAGAAAATGTAGAACTCCAGTGTGCTGGACTGAATTGGGCGAAGACAAATTGGTAGGGCCAGACCTGGTGAAACAGACTGAGGAGAAAGTAAAACTAATCAAAGCCAACTTGAAGGTTGCCTCAAACAGACAGAAATCTTATGCCGACCTGAAGAGAAAAGAAATAGAATATGCGGTTGGCGACAAAGTGTTCCTCAAGGTGTCACCATGGAAGAAGGTATTGAGGTTTGGAAAAAAAGGTAAGTTGAGCCCTAGGTTCATTGGCCCATATGAAATCATTGAACGTGTGGGTCCAGTGGCCTATAGGCTAGCTTTACCACCAGAGCTGGACAAAATCCACAATGTGTTCCACGTGTCCAAGCTTAGAAGATACCGCTCCGATCCTTCACATGTCATCTCCAGGGAAGAAATTGAAATACAACCGGATTTGACATATGAAGAAGAACCTCTACGGATCCTAGCTCGGGAAGTAAAAGAATTGAGGAACAAGCAAATTCCACTGGTGAAAGTGTTTTGGAGGCACCACAACACCGAGGAGGCAACTTGGGAAAGTGAAGAGATGATGAGGCAACAGTTCCCTCAACTGTTTGCATCAGGTAAATTTCGAGGACGAAATTTAAATTAGAGGGGAAGAGTTGTAACAGCCTCCCGGTAACTACTTCGTACATCCTGCTGTTCCGGTGACCAGTGTCGGTCCGGACAGCTAGAATGTCCGGAAAAATATTTAAACTAAAGTGAGGGACCATAATTAACTCAAATATTAATAATAAAAATTTGGTAAAAATTTTAGAAATAAAATACAACCAAGTTAAACGAGCCGGTGCCCTAGCAATGGGTAACCAGAGGGAAGTTGCAGTTCTCGCAACGAGGAGCCCTAGACCCGGGGGAAAAATTATAAAATAATTTATGGGACTCCAGAGAAGGGTTATTGAGGTTCCCATGGCATTAGAATGCCAAGAAAATACCTAGAAAAATTTTCAATCAGTACAGATAATTTTGACCCGTTAAGCCAAACGGAGGGCATTTTGGTCATTTCGCCTTCGGAGGTGATTTTTGGCCGACTTGTCCAGTTGAGTAAAATAATTAATATGGCATAAAATATGAATAAGCATTACTAAAAATTAAAGTGAAAATGAGTAGAGAAGAAGAGAAAAGAAAAATGAGAATAAATGTCAATTTTGACATCATATGATGTCATCTAAGAGTTTCCCACCAATCACATTTAACCAACCATTTACTTAACTAATAAAAGAGACAAACAAAGACTAAAAAATATTAAAAAGCAAACAGCCATCACCCTCCTCCCCAAACCAGCCGAAACCCATGGTTTGCCCTAACCCTCCATTAACACACCATCAAGCTCCATTTCCTCTTCATTTCACCCTAAAACCCTAGAGACCTTTCACTAAAATTTGTCCTTGCACCTTGCAAAACCTTTTGGCAGCCAAGAAGAAGAAAGAAAGTGAAGTTTGGGGCTTGGAAAAATCTGCCTACAAGAGGTTAGTGCACCTATCTACTTAAAACCTTTATTTTCCATGTTAGTAGCTTGAATTAAGTAAGAATTTGTAACTAAAATGAACAAAAATTATGTGTATACATACTATGGATTTCGGCAGCCCTATGGAAGGAATGGGTTTGATAGTTTTGATGAACTTAAAGTGGACTAGAGATCATGTTTGAAGTACATAATTATATGGATAATGACTTAGCTAGTAACTAGGGTAACTAGTGTGAAATGGAAATGGAAATTAGGGTTTTGAGAAGTGAAAATTTGGCTTGGCCTAGGAAATTGTTAGAGAACATTTTAATGGTCAATTAGTGACCATTTTAGGTAAGTTGACCACAATTTGGACTGAAATATAGCATGGCAAAGTGAATGTGTAGGGCTTAGGACACTGAGCAGAGTGGCTGAGATTTCAGTCCACTTGTACTGCCATATCTTTGGCTTTGTTGGTCCAATGGGTTTTTGGCCAATTGGACATGAAACTAGGCTTATAATGGCACATTTTTGCTGAAGAAACCATGCCCAAAAGACCAAAGCAAGAGGACCAAAAGTTGGCCCCAACTGATACCTGCAACAAAGACTGCAGAAATGACCTGTTCATTTGGCCATAACTTACTGTAGATATGGTCAATTGACCTGAAATTTTTACAGCAACAAGTTAAGGCATAGAAAAACAACTTTCATGAAGAAACCTATCCTAAATTATGGCCAGAACCTATTCAAATATGCAATCACAGTCACTGTTCATGGTACTGTAGATTTGGTAGTCAGCTTTTGGAAATCCGCCACTGTGGTTTTTGGGCTATATCTGGAGCTACAAAACTCCAAATGGAGTGATTCAAAAAAGGAAATTCAACTAGACAAAATAAAGAACAACTTTCATGTTTTGTCATTTCTTCAAATTCCCATTGCAACAGTGCTTAATGGAACAGTAAACTTATGCTTCAAAAACTGAAATTTTCTGCCCTCTTGGTTTTAAGTTAGAAATGGTAATGGTGACCAATTCTAACAAGTTTTAAATGTAAAATGTGGTATATTGGGAGTGCCAAAGTCAATGTACATATTCTCTATCCAAAAGTCAACATTTTTGTTGACCAATGAGGTGAATAGTAATACCAAAACTTGAAATTCACAAATTGAAGAATTTAAAAGTTTCAAATGCCCTAGTATACCTAACAAGATTGGTTTGGATAGTTTGGCATGCCAATAGGGTTCAATTAGCAGTACTGCACATGGCAATTTGCCATTTTGTGATTTTATGGCTTTTAGCCATTCTGACCTTGTATTGAGCTTTGGCCTTGTGCCTGATGTTATCACAGCTTGTTAGTTGTTCTGTTGCACACTGGGAGATGCATATGTGACCGATGGTGTGACGGTCCGAGGTACTTGATACCTAGTGCCAGTTTACCCGTTATCCAGTCCAGTCATCTAGTGTAGGTTACTTGGGCAACCAAATGAATGAAAGTGGACAAAGATAATGAAAAAATGGATACACCAATACTAAACAAAGAAATCATACACATTCTATACATACTTATTTTTTTGCTATTTTCTTTTATTATACTATTGCACCACTAAGCATTATTGCTTAGCGCGTTGCATTTGGCACGCGTAGGTACTGGAGATACAGATCGTGAGCCCAGTAGACCGCAGACTGGGTGAGTCTGTCCGGTAGTTCTGCACAGTGTCCGTGTCACCTCATCACCTGCAGTGCATTGGTAGGACACTAGGTGTCATTTTGTCATTTTGTAACTAAATTTTTATTTTCTCATATGTATTTAGAATTATGTAATGTATTTTGAAGTTCATGTAAATTATGAAAATTGTATTTGTGAGTGGAAAAGTAAATATCTATCTATGACTTGGATATGTATGGAAGTAAATTAAGTATTTATCTGTTGCTTATATATGAATACCCTGAGAAATGATGATTGAGAAATGAGATTGGAAAATGTTGAGATTTTGATATTGAGACTTTGTTGATGAATTGAAGTTGGGATTGTTTGGAAATTATTTGGAAGTGTTTTTAACAGGTTCCGAAGAACTGTTTTCTCCATTTTTAGTCGGTACTCTGCCGGATTTTCTATAAAATTTTCGAAACCTCAAATAAATTATAATTTCAATAAATGACTTAAATAAATTATATTTCACAAGTTATATTCAAAATTATGATGAAAATTAATTAAGATAAAATAGAGTGTTCCGGTACACCGTGTGGCATAGCTTGCTCGGTTACACTGTAGACGGGTAAGGGGTGTCACACACTAGCTATGTTAACACTGGTGCCTCTGTCAACATAGCCTTCAACTTCTCAAAACTAGTCTGACATTTGTCATTCCAGTCAAATTTGATAATCTTGTGTAACAACTTGGTCATTGGAGTAGCTATTAAAGAAAATCCCTTCACAAATCTTTTATAATACCCAGCTAGCCCCAAGAAACTTCTGACCTCAGTTGTATTTCTGGGAGGCTTTCGTTCCATCACTGCTTTTTTTTTCTTGAGATCCACCCTAATCCCATCAGCTGACACTATGTGTCCAAGGAATGCAATCTCATTCAACCAGAAGTTACACTTGGATAACTTAGCATACAGCTTCTTTTCTCTCAGGGTTTGTAGGATAATCCTCAAATGCTCATCATATTCTTCCCTGGTCTTGGAATACACCAAAATATCATTAATAAAGACCACTATGAACTGATCTAAGTATGGATGGAAGATACAGTTCATAAGGTCCATGAATGCTGCTGGTGCATTTGTTAGGCCAAAGGGCATCACTAGAAACTCATAATGCCCATGTCGGGTCCTGAATGCAGTCTTTGGCACTTCTGCATCCTTCACCCTCAACTGATGATACCCTGATCTGAGACCAATTTTGGAAAATACTTCTGCTCTCTTCAACTGATCAAACAGATCATCAATTCTAGGCAACAGATATTTATTCTTCACAGTCACTTTATTCAACTGCCGGTAATCGATGCATAACCTCAAAGTCCCATCCTTCTTCTTTACAAACAGCACTGGAGCTTCCCATGGTGACACACTAGGGCGTATGAATCCCTTATCCAGTAACTCCTGCAACTGGATTTTTAGCTCTTTAACTCAGTAGGTGCCATCCTATAAGGAGCACTAGAGATTGGTGCTGTACCCAGCAGTATCTCAATAGCAAATTCGACTTCCCTTTCTGGTGGCAAGCCAGACAATTCTTCAGGAAACACATTTGAGAAGTCTCTTATTGTGGGCATGTCACACAAATCTGGTTTAACCTGCCTAGTATCCACCAAATGTGCTAGGTAGGCTTCACAACCTTTTCTCATCAATTTTCTTGCAACTGTGGCTGAGATGACATTGGACAAGAAATCTGTCCTTTCCCCCACAACTGCGATCTCATTACCCTCAGGAGTTTTCAAGAAAATTCTCTTCAATTTACAATTAACCATTGCCTGATGACGTGACAACTAGTCCATTTCGAAAATCATATCAACTCATGGAAAGGTAATTCAATTAGGTCTGCTAAGAATTCATACCCCTGAATTCTTAACGGGCAACCTTTGTACACCTTGTTCACCACTACATTGTGGCCCAATGGATTAGTGACCAGAATGTCTTGGTTACTCTCCCCTACTAATATCCCCATGTCTACAAGTAAGTTGATGCAGATGTATGAATGAGTGGGATGCACCAATGCATGCACAGATATATTGTAGAGGGAGAACGTACCCTTAATGGCGTCCGGGGCATCTTGCTCCTCCTGAGCTCTTATGGCATAAGCTCTGGCAGGTGCTCTGGCCTCTGGCCTCTCGGCTAGCTCAGATACAGTTCTCTGTGATTGACCAGCTACCTCAAATTTACTGGACTTCCTACCCCTTTGAGGTATAGGGACAAGTCTAGCTGCTTATACTGGAGTAGTTGTAGCAGTTCTGCATGGATAGTTCCTTAACAGATGCTCTGTCGACCCACACCTTAAGCAGGCACCCATCACTCTCCAATACTCCCCCTTATGCCACTTTAAGTAGTTCGGACATACAGAAGATGTTGGGGCTGGTCCCCTGAACACCATCCCTAGAAAGCTGCCTACTGATGGTGTGGATTGGCCTCTCCTAGGTGTAAATTATGGTTTGGGCCCCTAGGACTGACCTTGACCTTGAGACTAACCTAAACTCTGAGCAGGTGGACCTTTGAACTTCTTCCCAGGTGTAGGAGATGAGCTAGACTAACTCGGGCCCCTCTTTTACTATCTCTCTCTTCTAGTCTGCTCACTTATTCTGACTTTCTCAACTTTTATTACAGCTTCAACTAAAAGTCTGTGATTCTCAAGGTAGTGATTATTATCTTTATATTATCATTTAGTCCCTCTTTAAATCTTTTACACCTTTCGGCCTCATTAGGGACTATCTCCCTTCCATAACGGCGTAATCTAACAAATTCTTTTTCATACTCTACCACTGTCAGCTATCTCTGCCTCAGGTTAATGAATTCTCTTTTTCTCTTTTCCAGATATACACTACCCATATACTTCTTTTTGAACTCTGAGATGAAGAAGTCTCAAGTTATTTGTTCTGGCTGCACTTCACTAGACACTGTATCCCACCATTGATATACATCATCTTGCAGTAGAGATACAGCAGCTTCTAAGTTTTGCTCTAGAGTGCAGTAGAGTTATTTTAAAACTCTCCCTATTCTGTTTAACTAGTTCTCAGCTGCAATAGAATCATCTTCTCTCTTGCCAAAGAAATCCACTGCTCTAAATTTTCTCAGTTTTTCCAGATGGGATTTCTGCTGTGGAGGTGGTGGTGGTGGCATTACTCCTGCCATTTGTCTGAAAAACTCGGCCATTTGCTGGAACATGACTTGTGGAGGCTGAGCAGGCTCTGCTAGAGTTGGTGGAGTAGGTTCTTCCCTACCCCAAGTCTCAGCTGCTGCAAGTGGAGCATGACTCTCCACTTTCTCCTCAACTGCCCTCTGTGACGTGGGGTCCATATCCTAATCAAAATAAGAAAACTAAACAGATCTGCATTAGTGTCACCTCAACTCTTACAAATACAATGCATGGTATGGACTCGATCTAGATCCATAAATGCCTAAACTGTGATCTCATACCACTAAATGTGACACCCCTTATCCGTCTACAGTATAGCCGAGCAAGATATGCCACACTGTGTACCGGAACACCATATTTGATCTCAATTATTTTTATCCTTCCTTAATTTATTTCTTTATGATGATGAAATGCAATTTGGGAGATTTGACTCATTTAAGTCATTTATAGAAATTATAAATTCATTTGAGGTTCTAAAAATTTAATAGAAAATCTGACAGAGTACCGGCTAAAAATGGAAAAAACAGTTCTTCGGAACCTGTGAAAAATACTTCCAATAATCATTTTATTCCACAACTCCTAATTATCACATCAATTTTCAATATACATGACAAAATAAAAGTTTAGTTACAAAATTTACAAAAATACAAAATACAAAATACAAAATGTAGCCTAGTATCCTACCAATGCACTGTAGCTGAGAGGTGACACAGAACACTAGCAGATCTGACTCTCACCCTGATTGGGGTCTACTGGGATCATGCTATGTATCTCCAGTACCTATGCATGGCAAAAAGCAATGTGCTAAGCAATAATGCTTAGTGGTGCCAATAATAAAAAGAAAATAATTATGCAGTGTATATATTGATGTCTCATGCAGACAAATTTTTTGTAATTATTTGTAGTCTTATTTATTTAGTACTTGTTATTTCCATTATTTCATTAAATTTATCAACTTCCATTTTTAGTTGCCTAAGTAACCTATACTGGATGAATGGAATAGATAAGAGGGTAAACTGGCACTAGGTACCAAGTACTTCGAGCTGTCACACCATTGGTCATATATGTATCTCCTGGTGTGCAATAGAACAGCTGATAAGCTATAATAAACATTAGGCATAAGGCCATGTATCATCATAACATCAGAATGGATAAAAGCTACAAAATCATAGAATGGCATAATGCTATGTGCAGTACTGCTAACTGAACCCTATTGGCATGCCAACCTATCCAAACCAATCTTACTAGGTGTACTAGGGCACATTACAAAGTTATTGTTTGAATTTTCATGCTTTACATGTAAGGTTACTATTTATTTTACTATTTAGGTCAAATTATTGACTTTCCAATACCTAATAGTTACATGAGTCCTAATCACCTAAATTTGCCACATTTTGATTCCCAAAAGTTTTGGCATTAGTTACTAATTCACACTTCTAACCAATAGTGAATAAATCATAAATTTCAGTTTTGGAGGCTAGAGATTACTGTTCCATTAGGCCATTCTACAGTGAGAATTTGGCCAAATGTTCATCATCAAAGTTGTTCCTCATTGTATCTAGTTACATTTCACTTTTTGAATCACTCCATTTAGAGTTTTGTAGCTCAAGTTATGGCTTAAATACCATGACTGGCCGGATTGCAATTTTTCCAGAATTTCTGGGCAGAACTAATTCTGCAGTTTTTGTGCATTGAGTGCAAGTCAGTTTTTGGACATATTATGTTCAAAATTTGGGTTTGTTTTCTTCATGAAGTTGTAGGGCTATGTCTCAGCTTTCTATTGGTAAAAATTCAGGTCTATTGGACCTTTCTACACTGAGTTATGACCAAATGAATGAACACTGTTCATTTGGTCATTTTCCAGGGACTTCATATTGGTCACTCAGATTAGGTCAATTTTTAGAGCCACTTAGGTTGGTTTTTTGGGACAGGTTCCTTCATCAAAATTGTTTCATTTTGTGTCTATTCTAGCCCTAAATTTGTCTTGCACCAATTGGAGTTACCTACCTTGAGTTATGACCCCAAGAGCACACTGGACTCAAAGGGTCCAGAATACACACTTAAGGGAGTCTAATTCTTTACATTAGTTAATGTCACCAATCACTCTATTTCAAATTGAAACTACACCAAATGGTCACTAAATGACCATTACAACATCATTTTGTTTACAATTGTATCTACCCCCATATTTGAGTTTCAAAACCTAGCTCTAATTCTCCAATTCTCTTAATCTTGCAACACATGCTACTCCCATTTAAAATTCATACATATACATGTTAAATAGCATTAAGAGGTAAGTTTAAACTAAATAAAACCTAGAAATTCCCCTTGCTTCCAAGCTGACTGAATTTCCTTTTCAGCCATTACCCATGATTTCTTCAATTTTTCTTCATATTTATAACTCAATTCAACTAATCCACACAATTTAAACACTAAATCTTGAAGTTAAAAGCACTTACCTCTTGTAGTAGTTTTCAAGAGCTCCAAATCTTCTCTTTTTCCCTTTCATTTTGCTGGTTAGAAGTTGTTCAAGACACAAGATCAATTTTTAGTGAAAAGCTTGAGTGGGTTTATGGTGAGATTAAGTGGGGTGTGAAGCTTGATGAAGCTTTTAATGGAGGTTTGGGTTAAGGAAAGAATTCAGCTGGTTTGAGATAAGGAAGAAGGCAGATTGTGTTTTTACTTTTTTAGTCTCAATTATCACTTTTTATTAGTTAATTAAGTGGTTGTTTAAATGTGATTGGTGGAGGCTTTTAGTTACATCATGCTTATGTCATAATTATGCCTTTTACTTCATTTTTCTTTTTTTTTTCTTTTCTACTCATTTTTAATAAAATTTTTAGCAATATTTATTCATATTTTAGATCATAATAATTATTTACTTAACTGGACAAGTTGGCCAAAAATCATCTCTGAAGACAAAATGACCAAAATGCCCTACGTTTGGTTTATTGAGCCAAAATCGTCTGTACTGATCTAAAAATTTTTCTAAGACTTTTCTTGGCATTCTAATGCCATAAAAACCTCAATGACTCTTCTCTAAAGTCCCAAAAATTATTTTATGAATTTTCTCCCTGGTTTTGGGCTCCTAGTTATGAGGACCGCAACTTTCCACTGGGTTACCCATCGCTAGGGCACCGGCTCATTTAACTTAGTTGTATTTTATTTCAAAAATTTTTTTTAAATTTTTCTTATTATTATTTGAGTTATTTATGACTTCTCACTCTAGTCTAAATATTTTTCTAGACGTTCTAGCTGTCCGAACCAACAATGGTCATCGAAACATTAGAATGTACGGAATTGCTGCAGTGAGGGTGTTACAGCCATTCTAATGCCCAAGTCAGTGAATACTTAAAAGCAAAAGTAATGGCTAACAGAGAGTAATAGACATGAATTGCGTACCTTGACAAGAGTTATGTAACACCCTCACTGTAGCATTTCTGTACAATCTACTGTTCCGATGACCCATGTCGGTTCGGATAGCTAGAATGTATGGAAAAATATTTAAACTAGATTAAAGAGTCATAAATAATCAAATATTAATAAGAAAAATTTAGAAAAAAATTTAGAAATAAAATACAACCAAGTTAAATGAGCCGGTGCCCTAGCAATGGATAACCTAGTAGGAAGTTGCGGTCCTTGCAGCTAGGAGCCCTAAACCAGAGAGAAAATTTATAAAATAATTTTTGAGACTCCAGAGAAGAGTTATTGAGGTTTCCATGGCATTAGAATGCCAAGAAAGGTTCAAAAAATTTTTTTGACTGGTACAGATGATTTTGGCTCAATAAGCCAAACAGAGGACATTTTGATTATTTCGTATTTAGAGATGATTTTTGACCGACTTGTCCAGTTAAGTAAATAATTATTATGATATAAAATAGGAATAAATATTGCTACAAATTAAATTGAAAATGAGTAAAAAAGAAAAGAAAAGAAAATGAGTTAAAATGGACTTATGACATCACTATGATGTCATTAAAAACTCTCCACCAATCACATTGTGACACATACTTAAAAACCTTATTAAAAGAGATAAAAATGAGTAAAATGAGAAAACCAATTTTGATTATCTTCCTCAACCAGCTGCATCACCATGGAAGAGTTCTTCTTCTATTTTTCGAGCTTCCAAGATTGAATTCCCACCCTTTCTCACCATAAAAACCCTAGATCACTTCAATAAAAATTGATCTCACACCTTGAGGAAGATAGTGGCAGCTAAGAAGTGAAAGGAAATTGAAGTTTAGGCAAGGGCAAGTTGGACACAAGTGAGGTTAGTGCTATATCTCTTCATTTTTCTCTTTAAATTTGAGGTTAGGTATATGGATTTAGTTAGAAATTCATAAAATTAAAAGAACATATCCATGTATGGTGTAACATCCCTATGTTCGGCAGTGCGTTCTACTGTTTTGATGACCAGTGTCTGTCCAGACAGCTAGGATGCCAGGAATTATATTTAAATATTAGTGTGGAGATATAAGGTATTGAAATAAAATAGAGGAAAATACAAGAAAAATAAAAGAGAGAAAATAAAACTAAGCTAAACAAACTAAAAACCGTATCGATGGGTGACCGCATCGGGAAGTTATGGTGTGAGTCGTTGACTATCCTTGGACCGCGGGGAACCCTAACAAATATTTTTGGAACTTAAATAAACATCTATTGAAAAATAAATGGTATTAGAAATTTCAAAGAAAAATTAAATAATTAGAACAAAGAAAAACGAAAAATCGAGAAATTGATAAAAATCGGTGTTACCGAAAAAGTCGAAAAGCAAACCGAATAAGGGCATTGTGGTCAATTGACAGACCGAGCTGCCTTTTGACCTAAATGTACATTAAAAATAAATGATATTAAACTTTGAAAATACCATGAAAATTAAAATGGTGGTCCATAATTTAAATAGTAAAATAAAAGAGGTTAAATGTGGGAATTATGGAAAATTTGATTAAACAAACATTATAATTGATTTTAGTACTCCACTAACATCTTCAAAGTGGACCATTAAGCAGATTTATGGTAGAATATTCCTTCATCTTCTTCATTTAGCAAATCAGCTGAAAACCACTTGGGAGAGAAAACTCCATTGCCGTTTGGTTGAGCTCCTTGCAAACCCCTTGGACCCATCCTTTCCACTAAGTCCTTTCTTTAAAGTTAATACTTACCTTGCAAGGAAGATTTTCTTAGTAATTTTAAGGAGGTTTGGTGAGGTTTTGATCAAGCTTCAAAGGTGGTAAGTGTGTATTTTCCATTCTTGTTTCATTAAACTTTGAGTGGATGTTGTGGTGAGTTATTTTCTGGAAGAAGTTTTGAAATTTGATGATTTAATGGCGATGCACCATTTTGGCAGCCATGGGAACTCAGCATATATTTTTTTTTTTACTTGTAAATGGTTGTTTATGATGTTGATGTAAGTGTTTATGTGCATAGAAATGATTTAGACAATGTATATTAATAGTATGTGTACTGGTGCACTTGGTTTTGGAAGCTTGAAAGCAATTTGAAGGAGATATTTTCCATGAGGTGAATCAGCAACTTTAAAGTGTGGTTAGAAATATGTTGTTTCATGGTATGGGTTGTTGAATTTTGTTGCTTATGGTGGCAGCATGTGTATGTGAATAATTTTTTGGACTTATGACATCACTATGATGTCATTAAAAACTCTCCACCAATCACATTGTGACACATACTTAAAAACCTTACTAAAAGAGATAAAAATGAGTAGAATGAGAAAACCAATTTTGATTATCTTCCTCAACTAGCCGCATCACCACGGAAGAGTTCTTCTTCTATTTTTTGAGCTTCCAAGCTTGAATTCACACCCTTTCTCACCATAAAAACCCTAGATCACTTCAATAAAAATTGATCTCACACCTTGAGGAAGATAGTGGCAGCTAAGAAGTGAAAGGAAATTGAAGTTTAGGCAAAGGCAAGTTGGAAAAAAGTGAGGTTAGTGCTATATCTCTCCATTTTTCTCTTTAAATTTGAGGTTAGGTATATGGATTTAGTTAGAAATTCATGAAATTAAAAGAACATATCCATGTATGGTGTAACATCCCTATGTTCGGTAGTGCGTTGTACTGTTTTGATGACCAGTGTCTGTCCAGACAGCTAGGATGCTAGGAATTATATTTAAATATTAGTGTGGAGATATAAGGTATTGAAATAAAATAGAGGAAAATACAAGAAAAATAAAAGAGAGAAAATAAAACTAAGCTAAACAAACTAAAAACCGTATCGATGGGTGACCGTACCGGGAAGTTATGGTGTGAGTCGTTGACTATCCTTGGACCGCGGGGAACCCTAAAAAATATTTTTGGAACTTAAATAAACATCTATTGAAAAATAAATGGTATTAGAAATGTCAAAGAAAAATTAAATAATTAGAACAAAGAAAAACGAAAAATCGAGAAATTGATAAAAATCGGTGTTACCGAAAAAGCCGAAAAGCAAACCGAATAAGGGCATTGTGGTCAATTGACACACCAAGCTGCTTTTTGACGTAAATGTACATTAAAAATAAATGATATTAAACTTTGAAAATACCATGAAAATTAAAATGGTAGTCCATAATTTAAATAGTGAAATAAAAGAGGTTAAATGTGGGAATTATGGAAAATTTGATTAAACAAACATTATAATTGATTTTATTGCTCCACTAACATCTTCAAAGTGGACCATTAAGCAGATTTATGGTAGAATATTCCTTCATCTTCTTCATTTAGCAAATCAGCTGAAAACCACTTAGGAGAGAAAACTCCATTGCCGTTTGGTTGAGCTCCATGCGAACCCCTTGGACCCATCCTTTCCACTAAGTCCTTTCTTTAAAGTTAATACTTACCTTGCAAGGAAGATTTTCTTAGTAATTTTAAGGAGGTTTGGTGAGGTTTTGATCAAGCTTCAAAGGTGGTAAGTGTATATTTTCCATTCTTGTTTCATTAAACTTTGAGTGGATGTTGTGGTGAGTTATTTTCTGGAAGAAGTTTTGACATTTGATGATTCAATGGCGATGCACCATTTTGGCAGCCATGGGAACTCAGCATATTTTTTTTTTTTTTACTTGTAAATGGTTGTTTATGATGTTGATGTAAGTGTTTATGTGCATAAAAATGATTTAGACAATGTATATTAATAGTATGTGTACTGGAGCACTTGGTTTTGGAAGCTTGAAAGCAATTTGAAGGAGATATTTTCCATGAGGTGAATCAGCAACTTTAAAGTGTGGTTAGAAATATGTTGTTTCATGGTATGGGTTGTTGAATTTTGTTGCTTATGGTGGCAGCATGTGTATGTGAATAATTTTTTGGATTTGGACATGTAAATGAGGTATGTTCATGTGGTTAAATTGTTGTAATTGGACTTTGAAAATTCTGAGTTATAATGTGTATGTTGAGAGTGGTTACAAGCTGCCAAAATTACCAAAATATGATGTAAAGTGTGTTAATGTTATGGTACCAAATCAGAATTGGCATGAAAGGTAAACTTGGTAAGTATTAAATGTGTAATTCGTAAGTGTTGAATAATGTGTAACAGGGTAGTGTACACTTTAGCTTAGAACCTTAAGTGTGTGACTCCAATTTGTATGAGGCCAATTGGAGGTGAAACTAGGCACAAAATGTGCCAACTTTCATGAAGAAAGTCTACCAAAATTATGCCTGGAAAGTGACTTGAAAAATGACCAAAAATCCAGATTAGTGACTTGAAAGCCTGAAAATTGACTATTTGGGCAGCAGTTAGTGTTTTGGTCATAACTCACTCAAAACAGGTCCAAATGACCTGAAATTTTTACCATGAATAGATTAGACATAAAGCTACAATTCTTATGAAGACACTAAAACCCTGAACTGACCATAAGAAAGTCAAATAGCTTGCACAAGTTTGGATATAAAAACCGCCAGAACCAGAAATGACTTAAAAATAACCTAAAGTTACCATTTTAGTGCATTATGTCCAGCTTTGGTAAATTGACCATATCTTGGTCTATACAACTCAGAATGACCTAAAATTTTGTCCCGCGTGCAATAAGATATAGATCTACAATTTTTCTTCTTTGACCAGAAGCTAAAAATTAAGAAAAATAGGACTTTAAGCTAGACTAATCTAGCACACAAAAATTGAGAACCTGACATTTACATACAATGATGCTTGAAGTAATTTGGCAATGAATGCCAACTTGTGACATATTAGTAACATTAAACCTAATTCACCTAGAGTGCATCGAGGGTCAACATTTAGATTGACTAAGGAAAATAATAGAATTAAATAAATTAATTATCAAACCTTATTGTTAGAGACAGTTTAAATGAGTATTGAAATACTTCAAATTGTGTGTTTCTGTTAGCAAAGACTCAGGGAAGGGGAAGGAAACACTGAGTCAGGGCTAAGAGGCATTTATCAGAGGTTTGTGCACAATAGTTATTTCTTTTGAAATTTTCAATTGAAATAAATTATGACTATTTGTCTGTTCTTGTTTAAATTATGGAAAATTGTTTGAATGATATTTGATGGATACTTCTTGCTTGAAAAACATTGCAAATGGTTTGAAACCACAGCTATCATGTATATTGATTGAATTCCTCGCTAGCTTGTCTAGTGGGACGAATTGACTTGGAATTCCCTCTATGGCTGAAGTGTTGAGGTGTGTGCCTGTTGAGGACGAATAGGATGAGTACTCATATTATTGCTAGCTAGCTATGTTATTCCTCACTAGCCATTGGCTTTTGGGAAGAATTGGACTATAGAACCATGATTAAGCTATGTATATGATTTATTGATATTTATTGTGATATTGTGAAATGGAGTTTAAATTCCTTATGACATTCACTGTCTTTTGAATTTATCTATGATGTTAAGTATCCACTGTTTATATGATTTATGGCTTATGGTTTTTAAATTGTATTTTCTTAATATTATGCACCACTGAGACATTGGCTCAGCGATAGCTTTTTCATTGCTATCGCAGGTAGACAAATGGACAGAGCAGCAGAGTAGACTGCTTGTACCACATTTTGAGATTTTGTCGGGTATATCGAGTGTACCATGTTTTGTGGTTTTTGTTATAATGTATGTGCACTGTGTGCATATATTGTACTTGGTCTTGAGCAGTTGTAAACTAAAATTGTAAATTATTTTGGCTTGTAAAAATATTGTGATATATTTCTTTTATCGCATCTTTTGGAAACACTGGAAAATTGATTGTTGAACTGAGTTGATAAATGTTGAGAAAATTATTGTGTTGAATTGTTATTGGAGTTTGGGATTGAGAAAAATATTGGAAGTGCTTTTTACAGGTTTTTGAAGAACAATTTTATTCAGAATACAGATGGCACTCTGCCAAAATTTTTATAGAAATTGTTAATACTTCAAATGTGTTATTTGGTTTCACTTCAGTTAAAAAAAAAAAAAATTTAACACCTGTCAATAGTGCTCACCACTGTAAAAAGAAGTAAGAAAAGTTTTAAAATCCCTTGTAGTGTATCTAATGGGTTATTAGTAAACGTAGTTTGGTAATTCATTAGGTATACTACGGGATCATGTTACGCCTTACGGAGGGGTAGGGTGTGACACATGGACCAATTAAAATTTTTGGCATCCTTAGTTATAGAAGTGTTGATGAGTTTTGAATGAATTTAAGTTATATATGGGTGGTCTTGAACATGAGTATGAGACTTAAACATCATTAAGTATGTTGAATTGATGTATGTGCATGAATGGATATTTGAAAATTACGGTTTTGTGCTATATTAGGGTTTGGCCATATTAATGGTAAATGGAAGTTCTAATAGTCAATTAGTGACCATTTGGCTGAGTATAATGAGGAATTGAAGTGAATGGTAGCTTAGGATTTGAGGTTGGGTGTGCTATCTTGAGTGCCCTACAGGTCTGGATGTGAGTACAGCATGTTTGGGCAGCTATAACTTGAGTTGTGTCGGTTCAATTGGTGCATGGCTAATTAGACATGAAATTAGATACATAATGGCACAACTTTAATGAAGGAAACCTAGCCAGAAAACAAACTTAGGATGCCCTAAAAATTGACCTAATTTAGGCAAAGCACATTCTGCCTGGGCAAAATGACCAAATGAACAATATTCATTCATTTGGTCATAACTCAGTGTAGAAAGGTCCAATTGACATGAAATTTATATCAATGAAAAGCTTAGACAATTTAGACAACTTTTATGTTGAATACAAACTCTAATTCTAGACTTAACCAAATGAAATTATTGGCCATATTTGAACTACCAAATCTGGCAGAATGGTATTCTGCCCAGAATTTCTTGGTAGATACCAATCCGGCCAGCCTTGCTTAAAGTGGCATATCTTGAGGTAGAAAACTCCAAATGGGGTGATTCAAAATGTGAAATGTAAGAAGACACAATAAAAAAGAACTTTGATTAAGAACACGTGGACAAATTCTCACTGTAGAATGGCGTAATGGAAAGTGAACTCTAGCACCCAAAAACTAAAAATTTGAAATAAAACCTAGGAGGCTAGGAATTGAGTTTGGCAATCAATACCAACAAAAATAAAATGTAAAATGTGGTATATTGTTGAACTTAGGCTTAACAAATCTATTATGAATCAAAAAGTCAACCTTTGAATGGAAATAGTTAAATAAATAGTAACCACTAAATTATATGAAGTAGGAAAATAAACTATAAGAACCATTATAGTTGTTAATATAGGATGTGGTAGGTAAATTGTGAATGGTGAAGTTGAGTGACCCCAATGATATAGGAAAGGGTATAATAAATTAGAAAGCTATTGTAATGGTTAAGATATAGATAATATAAATAGTTGATTTAAATTTTTGGAATTGAGTGACACTAGGATTTAAGGAAACTTAGCTAAATTTGAAATCCATGAAACGTTCATGGACTACTTGAAATATGAATGATAATGCATCTAAATCATGAAAAAAAAAAATAGATAGTTAGGGCTTATGCCTCTTTTTGTAGCTAAAAATTTATACTTTGCATAATTAATGGCATATGAGAAACAAAAAGAATGTTTTGAGTACAATGGTACATAAACACCATTGTTGTGAATTGAGATCAAAATGAATGATGTAAGAAATGTATGAATTATGATGAAAGCATAAACTATATAGAATTGTGATTTAGAAATTTATACTTCTGCTAAGAACAAAATTAAACGTTATAAATTATAATTGGAACTTATAATGAAATAATGAAATAAGAAGACATATTAATACTTAATGGTAATTATGTGCTCATGTATTGCCTAGACACGTGTGTCAGATTGGATAGATTGGCATGCCAATAGGGTATTGTTTTAGCAGTACTACGAAAGGCTTTATGCATGCACTCATGGATTTATGCCCGCACTCATGGCTTTTTTGCCCGATTATGTGTTATCATGGATTTTTAGCCATTTTGACTGCATACGTGGTTGATGTTCCGAGTCTCATGGTATGAGGGCCTGAGGCACCGCGGTGTCTAGTGCCAATGACCCATTTTCCAGTTTAGTCAACCTGTCATAGGTTACTTGGGCAGTGAAATGTATTGAAAAGAGTTAAGAATAATAGCGAATGAAAATATTAGCAATTAAATAAAAAGAGTAAGAATATTTAAAATAAATTAGATTAGTTATTTAGTATAAAGAATTGAAATGAATTGGAAGATATTAAAATTTAATTATTTTGAAATAATCTGCGATAACCTAGAAAGTATTGAAAGAAATGATAAAAAGATTTACAATAGAGATATAAATTAATTTCTTGGAATTTTTGGGGATGGTACCGTGAATTTAAGAATTAAACGCTTCTGAAGAGGAATAAATTAAAGCAAAGGATAGTTGACCAAATTATGATCCTTTTTTTTTATTTGTATATATTATTTTCTTATTATATTATAGCACTACTAAACAGTAATGCTTAGTAGCAATGCTTAGCACGATGGATTTGTTTCCTCGCGCAGGTACTGAAGATAAAGCCCAGTGGACATTAAACTTGGATTTTGGAGTTCAGATCTGCAAAAAAGTCAGAAGTGCTCAAGGTAGTCACCTCCTCAGAAATGCATGTAGATAGGGCTCACATTAGTCATATTATGTAATTTGTGCATTACAATTATTTATTATGTTGTAATGAAATTTAGGAAATTATATGTAATATGCACCTGATGTAAATTATCAATTAATATAATTAGTTTGCAAATTATGTAAACTAATAAAATTAAGAATTTTGATATATGTAATGAGCATGAATGAATTGTTAGTAGTATGCCCTAGAGCATATCATTTAGTATGTATCTTGTACATGTTTTATTTATAAAAGGTATTTTCACTTTTCTGTTTGCATAATATTTTTATGTGTAATAAAAAAGGTCCAATGATATTTTGTTAGAAATTCTATTCTTAAGTTGTTAAGAATATGAGTAAGAGTATTTCTAATACAAAATATCATAAATAGGTTCATAATCGAGGATACTTCACAATAAGGACGTGACTTATCCAGAAAGATTGTATTCATGTTTGTTCCCAAGTTATTTATATGAGATATAAATAAGATAGAATGGTGAGTCTCATGCCATATAACAAACATGATAGGCGCTTATACATGATAAGTAGGCTGAACCAGTGACACTTATGACAAGCACATGGAGTTTACTCTTGTTAATGTATTGTCATAAATCATATCAGTGTATATAATCTTTAGACCTAAGATAACACAGTTATCTTGTATACAGGTGGTTTGAGTTTGATACTGCTTTCATACATATACTGCGTATAGGTATATGGGCATGTGTTGGCTCCTACTAGTTACATATGGAGGTAGGTGTTGATCAAGATGGAATCTGTTCCTCTAAGTAAATAGGAATAAAATCCTATGTTCATTTAATTGTTTTTGATGTTTCAAGTTCCTGGCCAAGACAGATAAATTTAATCGGAAAAAGAGTTTCTGATGAGAAAATCTTTTTAATCAAGAACTAGAATTAAAAGAGAACATAATATTCATAGCAAATAGGGTTTGACATAAACCATGACTCTTGCTTGAGTTGGGATTTTATAACAGAGAGATTCTGGTACATGGTAACATATGATTATAGGTTCATTTAAGGTAAACATTATTACTGATTGGGTGGCCATGGCATGCTATGCTAGGTGTTAACCATGGTCTATGAGGTGCATAAATGGTTTAGAGAAATCATTTGTGGTAAGAAAGAGTTCTGATGATATTAAGAGTTGATATCATGTCTCATTGCCAATTAGTGATGAGCCTAGTAAGTTACACACATACACAAGTAATCACCAAATTAAATATGATTTAATTAATTAATTAAAGAGTTTAATTGATTAATTAAATAGGTTTGGTTTGCAATTAGATTGCAAAGTCCCTAGCATGACTTGAAACTAAATCTAGGTTATTGGATGTATAGTATAAGTTAAATTTATATTTAAAGTGTTTAAATATGAATTTAATTAATGAGAAATTAATTAATAGAGATTAATTAATTAATTTATATTTGATATAAATTGATTAGAAGAAGAGAAATAATTATTTTGGGTTGGGAACTCAAAATTATGACATAGGGGCATTTTGGTCATTTCACAGGGTGACATGTGGCACCATGAGATGGTGACATATGGCATTACACATAAGCTTGCCAAATGTCTTTTAATCATGTAAGATGATTAA
Source organism: Hevea brasiliensis (assembly GCF_030052815.1). Lineage (NCBI taxonomy): Eukaryota > Viridiplantae > Streptophyta > Magnoliopsida > Malpighiales > Euphorbiaceae > Hevea > Hevea brasiliensis. Next base: position 74,257,999 of record NC_079502.1, on the reverse strand, counting down.
AATTCAGATTAAATATAGGTTTGACACTTGGCACAATGTGATTGGGTCAATTAAACCTGGAACCAATCAGAAGGTGACATATGGCAAGGGTTTTAAGTGGTGACCTAGCTATATAAGTGTTGTTATGAAAAGAAAAATTATAACCTGCTACTGCCTCCCTTTGTGCTACCACCCTTGAGGCTCCCATTCTCTCTTCTTCTTCATCTCTCATCAATTCCTAGAGATTAGCAAACAATCTCTTGAATTAAAAATACTAGAAATTATTTCTAGTGTCCTGTTTACATATTTAATATCTTAAAAGGAAAAACTTGATTTTCTAATTAATAGAAAAAGCTTTAGAAGTTGTTCAAGGGCTGCTATAGGTGATCTTGGTGTGGACAAGCTAGAGGGACAACATCGGGTGTCCTAAAAACGCATCCCAAAGGTGCCAAACACACTGCAATGCATCAAGAGGTTAGTGCACTTGTTCTTGATCTAATATAGGGTTCTAAAATTAATCTGATTAATTCTAAAATCTTAAATGGCAAATACAGATCCAAAAACATATTAAAAGAGTTTTAATATATTGTTAATAATTAAAATCAAATAGATAAAAATAAATCTTGCATGATGCATGTGACCCTAGGTGAAAATTTTTGAATTCAATGGTATAAACTTGTATTTTTCATGCTTCTACTCCTTCAATTGGTATCAAAGCCACTATATTTGCCATTTAGGTTGTTGATTATATGATTTAGTTATGTGAAATAATCATGAGATGACAGATCCATTGCTGGTTGGATAAAGAAGTGTGGCGACATGCTTGATGAACACCATCATTGGTGTGCCATCTTTGGCCTTCATGGGTGGTGCAACGTTTGGCTTTTTAAATAAAACTCATCTTATGTCTAATTAAATTGTTTAATTAGAGTTTTAATCACACAATTAAATTTTGATTCAAATCAGAATTTTAAAAATTGTTTTAATGTGATTCAAATATGAATTTTAAAAGTTGTTTGAATGTGATTCAAATATGAATTTTTAAAGTTGTTTGAATCATATTCAAATCTGAATTTTTAAAGTTGTTTGAATAATATTAAAATGTGAATTTTTAAAAATTGTTTGAATGTGATTCAAATCTGATTTTTAAAAATTGTTTGAATATGATTCAAATCTAAATTTTTAAGGTTGTTTGAATGTGATTTAAATCTGAATTTTTAATTTTGTTTGATTGTGATTCAAATATGAATTTTTAAATTTGTTCGAATCATATTCAAATTTGGATTTTTAAGTTGAATATGTGATATTCAATTTAATTTAAGTATGTATTTTTATTTAATTGTTAAATAGTGATATGCATGATGGATGATCATGGACTATAAAAGACCAATGTGATTGGATTTATTTCTTTTATATTTCTTTGGGATTGTAAATTAATTAATTTATGTTAATTTATTTTGGGCATATATTATTAAAGTTGTAATAATTTTTGGGTTGTAATTTCATTTATTTAGTTCTTGTAAATTCACCTTGCTATGCCAAGGATTACTATGTAATTGGATTGCAAGAAGAACAAGGAGGTCAAGAGCATTGGTGGGACCAGTGGGAGGAATTCAATATCAATTGTTGATTATGTACTCCTTCAGCAACTCTTATAAAATGAATGAATGAAATGCACCAAGGAATGCCCTGATTCAATTCTTGGTGGCTCAGAATTGAATCCCTTAGAAAGTCTATGATCATACTATATTTATTTATTGTCCATGAATGCATGAGATGTATGAGAATGTATGTAAGTATATGATATATGCATGCTAATTAGATAATGTGCAAAGTGAGACCTTAGTAGTAATTAGGATGACCATAAAATCTTCCAAACAAATGATTAAGTTGGATATGCTATAATTAAAGTAATTATAACATGGACCCTCTATTGAGGCAATTATTTTAAGAAATTTTAAATACTTGCATAAGATGCAATTAATTTAAGAGATTTTCTTAAGAATAATTGTTAAGCACGAGATGTTGTAGATATGTAAATGGTTTAGTGGCCAATATTGGATGTATCTGAGGACATTAAAATTATTTGCATAATTACTAGCTCAGTGGGATCAACTTAACTAATGCAAAATAAGTCAATAATGGATATACCTGAGATTTTGAGCATTAGGGGCTAGGTAAAGAATTGAACCTCGCATGAGATGTGATGGGCAAGGAGTTGCTCACTTATAGTTTATTGTAATTCCAATAATGGATGTACCAGAGGATGATCAATAGAATTATAAGAATTCAATCACCCACTAGAAATCCATCCAACTAGGATTTCTTTTTTCTACTTTGGAAGTATAGGATTCGCTAAATTAGTGAGAGGACCAATTTGATTAAAAGACTATAATCATTTTGGTTAATTATATTATATATTTACTAATTAATCTAGTTATTTTCTGCAGTTAATTTTCTGATAATAATGAGCACAGAACAACTACCACCATCCAATATCCTTGCAAGCATACTTGATCACAATAGGTTGACAGGACCTAATTTGTCTAATTGGCTAAGAAATTTGAAACTTGTTCTGAACCTTGAATATATAGGATATGTTTTAGACTCAAATGTTCTTGATCCCTTACCTCCAGAGGCCACTCAAGAGGAACATGAAACTTTGGACAAGTGGAAGGAGCATGATATGAGAGCTAAGTGTTACATGCTTGCTTCCATGAGTAATGAGTTACAGAAGCAGCATGAGAACATGCAGAATGCGAGTGAGATCCTTCTTCACCTACAAGAGTTGTATGGTGAGCACAGCAGGAATGCTAGGTATGAGATATCTAGACAGCTATTCCACTTGAGGATGTCTGAGGGACAGAATGTTGAGAATCATGTCCATAAGATGATTCGGCTAATTGAGCAGCTGAAGCATCTTGACTTTAACATGGATTTCCAACTGGAGACATATTTGATCCTTCAGTCCCTTCCTAAGTCTTTTGGAAATTTTGTGACAAATTTCCATAAGACTAAACAGGAATACACCTTGGCTGTAACACCCCTATGTTCGGTAGTGCATTCTACTGCTCCGGTGACCAGTGTCTGTCCGGATAGCTAGAATGCCTAGAACTATACTTAAATATTGATGAAAAGACATAAAATAATAAAATAAAAGAAAAGAAAATACAAGAAAAATAAAGGAAAAATAATAGCAATGAAATGTAACCAAGTTAAGTGAGCTAAGAACCCTAGTGATGGGTGACTGCACCGGAAAGTTGTGGAGTGGACCGTTGACTAGCCTTGGACCGCGGGGAACCCTGGAAAATATTTTTAAGACTTAAATAGACATCTATTGAAGCATAAATATCTTGAGAAATATCAAAGAAAAATTAATTAATTAGTACAAAGAAAAGTAAGAAATCGAGAAAATGGATAAAACTCGGTGTTACCAAAAAATCGGGAATGCAACCTGAACAGGGACATTGTGGTCATTTGACACCCCGAGTTGTCTTTTGACTTAAATTTCCATTAAAAATACATGATATTACACTTGAAAAATGTCATGAAAAATTAAATTGGTGGTACATAAATTAAATATCAAAAATTAGGAGTTAAATGTGGAAATTGAAAACTTGGATTATTATAATGTTAATGTTAATTAGTGGAGCACTAAGTGGACACTTAGTGGACATATAAAAGACAAGAGATCAGCCATTTCTCATCATCTTCTTCCCATTTCCTTCACTTTGCTGAATTGAACTCCTCCCTAAAATCACCATGGCCGCCCACCATGCATGAACTCCAATCCACCATTACAAGCCATAATTTCTTCACTTGTTCTTCATTAATGTTGCTCTACATAGCTTGGGCAGTAGATAGGCAGCAAGAAGATCAAGTTTTGGTGAAGTTTTGAAGAGTTTCTAAAGTGGTAAGTGTGTGTTTTTGATTATTGCTTCATTAAAGTTTGTGAGGATGTTATGGGTACTTGAATTGTGGAAAGAATTTTGGAGTTTGATGTTCTAAGGGAGATGTTTATTTTTGGCAGCTATGGAAACTCCTTAAAGGTAGTTTATTCTTGTATGTAAATGGTAGATTAAAGTGTTGATGAAGTGTTTGTATTTGTAGGAATAAATTTGGTGATGTATATTAGATGTATGTGAATGTACACTTAATTTTGGAAGCTTGGAAATTAATCCAAGGAGAGGTATGAATCGACAGCCTGAATTGTGGACCAAAAATATGTTGCTTAATGGTTTGGTTTATGGAATATTATGGTTGAATTATGGTACTTGTTGTGGCAGCTTGTACATGTGTATAAGGGTTTGAGTTTGGACATGTGAATGAGCTTGGTTATGTAGTTAAATTATTATAATTTGGACTTGATAAATTCTGTACTAGAAGGAGCATATTGAGTGTGGTCATAAGCTGCCAAAATGACCAACAATGTGAAGTAAAATTTGTTTAGGTTATGGTACAAACCAGAATTGGCATGAATGTGTAGTTTGGTAAGTGTTAAATGTATCCTTTAATGAGTAATGAACAAAATGCAATAGGGCAGTTTATGTTTTGGGCATATAACCTTATATGTGTGGCTCCAATTGATATGAGACTAATTGGAGGTGAAACTAGCACAAAATTTACCAACTTTCATGAAGGAAGCTTACCAAAATTCTGCTTGTAAGGTAACTTGAAAAATAACCAAATCCAGATTAGTGCATTTAAGGCCTGAAAATTGACCATTTGGGCAGTAGTTAGTGTTTTGGCCATAACTCACTCAAAACAGGTCCAATTGACCTGAAATTTTTACCATGAATAGTTGAGACATATATTTACAAGTCTTATGAAGACACAAAACCCCAAAAATGACCATAAGCAAGTCAAATAGCTTGCACAATTTCGGGTCCAAAAACTGACCGAACCAAAATTGACCTAAAATGACTTAAAGTGACCAATTTTGGCACATTCTGACCAGCAATAGTAAAATGACCATAACTTGGTCTAGTAAACTCAGAATGACCTGAAATTTTGCCCCAAATGCAATAAGACATAGATCTACAAGTTTGTAGTTTTGACCGAAACCCGAAAACCGAGGAAACTAGGTCATTCGGTTAGGTCAAATTAGTATACCGGAATCCGACAAATTGCAATAAAACGCAATATACATGGAAATGAATTGGGTAACATGTACCAACCCTAAAAGGCTATAAATGTGACATATTGGCAACATTGAAACCTAATTCACTTAGACTGCATCGAGGGTCAACATCTTAGGTTGACTAAGGAAATGATAGAATTCAATAAATTGAGTATTAAACCTTGTTGTTAGAGACGGTTTAAATGAGTATTGAAATACTTCAAATTGTGTGTTTCAGTTAGCAAAGACTCGGGGAAAGGGAAGGAAACACTGAGTCAGAGGCAAGAGACAGTTATCAGAGGTTTGTGCACAATAGTTATTTTTTTTTGAATTTTTCAATTAAAATAAACTATGGTTATTTGTATGTTATTGTTTTAAATTGTGTATGTGCACAATAATTATTTCTTTTGAATTTTTCAATTGAAATTTGAATTGAAATAAATTATGATTATTTGTATGTTATTGTTTTAAATTGTGTTTGTGCACAATAATTTTGATTTCTTATTTTCTACTTAAAAATTTATTTGAATATTATAGTTTTAAATTGTGTCTGTGCACAATACTTTTTATATTCACTGCTTTTACCAGAAAATTTATTTGGAGAAATGAGTTATGAATTATTGTGAATGTTTTGGCTTTGGGAATCTTATTTGGAAATTATTGTGTTGCCTACTTTGCAAATGGAAATTTTGAGATAAAATATGATTTGTGGCTTGTATGAAATATTTAAATATTATGATTTGGAATTGTTTTGATTCACACTTGGCATGACACTGTTACTATGTTCCTCCATTTATGGGGTGAGTGTGATTATATTCCTCCCTCTTTGACTTATCAGTCTGGGGTGAGTGTGATTATTTTCCTCCCTCTCTGGTTTACCTGTTGAGGTTGTAGATCGGATGAGTACTCATTAGCTAGCTAGCCACCTCCCTAATTGATTTCGATTAGTGGGGTTGTAGATTGCTTTGTCGTGGTGTACAACACGGTATTGATCGAAAATTTTGTGTCATGGCTTAAGTTGTGTATGAACTGGCAACACTGTGTTTATTAAATTATTTGATCCAAAATTTTTCTATAATGAGCTTTGATAATTTGTGAAATGTAATTGTGCAGCATTTAAATTGTGTTATTGATTGGCAAAACTGTATTATTCAGTTATTTGATCAAATAGTATTATTGATTGGCAAAACTGTATTATTCAGTTATTTGATCAAATTTGTGTTATATGAACTTTGTAAATTGTAAAATAGAATTGTGAACTATTTGATTTGTGAATTGTCAATGAAAGATTTATGTATCGCATTTCAAATTGTTATTGTGCACCACTGAGTAAATTTTACTCAGCGATAGCTTTTCATTGCTATCGTAGGTAGACAGACTTACAAGGCAGCAAACTAGGCTGCTAGTGCTTCAGTGAGAGATCATCAGGTATATTGAGTATACCATATTTTGCATTTTGTATTATAATGTATGATCACTGTATGTATATAGTGTTCTTGGTTTTGAGCAGTTGTAAATTAAAATTGTACCTTGAAGTTGTAAAATAAATTGTGAGTTATTTTGGCTTGTAAAATTTGTAAAATTTGTACTATATTTCTTTTATCTCAGCTTTGAAAATACTGAAAAATTACTATGGATTTGAGTTGAGAAACATATTGAGTTGAGAAACATATTGGAGTTGAGATTGAGAAATATATTTGAAGTGTTTTTTACAGGTTTTTGAACAACTGTTTTATTCAAAATACAAATGGCACTCTGCCAAAATTTTTACAGAAATTACTAATAATTCAAATGTGTTAGCTGTTTCACTTCAGTTCAAAAAAGTTTTTAACACCTGTAAATAGTGCTCACCACTGTAAAAAGAAGTAAGAAAAGTTTTAAAATCCCTTGTAGTGTATTTAATGGGTTACCAGTGGACGAAGTTGGTAATTCATTAGATATACTACGGGATCATGTTATGCCTTACAGAGGGGTAGGGTGTGACATTGGCTGGTTTACTCAACATGCTGGTTATTACCCAAAAGAATATGCTGGGCAATAAAGGAAAAGAGGTAGCTTTGATTGCATCTTCTTCTGCTAGAAAGTCCAACAAGAAGAAGGTAATAAGAAAAAGAAACCTTAGATTCCTAGTCCTTCCAAGAAAATAGCTAAACAGAAAGGGAAGACTAAAGCTGATGGAGGCAAAGGAAAGTGTTTCCACTGCTAGAAGGATGGGCACTGGAAGAGGAAGTGCCTAGGGTATAGTAAGTAGTACCAGCTTGTAGTAACGAGATATTAGACTCCGGGTTGGCAATGGCTGAACTATTAAAGCCTTAGCCATAGGATCTAAATCTTTATACATGTGTGGACATGTTTTTGTATTTAAATAAGGTTTTGCATGTACCTAATGTCTTTTAAGAACATCATTTCTATATCTACTTTGACTAGAGATGGTTATGAATTTCAGTTCATAAATAATGTTTGCAATATTTATTTTGGAAATAAATATGTTGGTTCAGGTTATATGCATGATCGACTTTATTATCTAGATAATAATGTTAAATACAAATTTAATGCAAGCAAGCAATCTAAAAGAATGCAATGCCATGATGAAAATCAACTCAAGTTCAAAATATATTTGGCACTTAAGGTTAGGTCATGTTGCAGAAGATAGGATTCCAAAACTGGAGGAAATGAGGATTCTATCCTCATTGAGCTCTGAGCCTACTCCAACTTGTGAATCTTGCCTTCATGGCAAAATGACTAGATCACCCTTTGTTGGACAAGGGCTGAGAGCTGAAAATATTTTGGAGCTAATACATAGTGATGTATGTGGTCCATTTAAGGAAATGGTTAGAGGCGGTTTTCATTATTTTATTACCTTTACTGATGATAAATCAAGGTTTGAGTATTCGTATTTGATAAAATACAAAAATGAATCCTTTGAAAAGTTCAAAGAATTTAAATCTGAAGTAGAAAATCAAACAGGAAAAAGTATTAAAGCTCTTCAATCAGATCGTGCAGGTGAATATTTGAGTACTGAATTTGATGAATACTTGAGAGAGCACGGCATTGTTTCCCAGCTGATTCCTCTAGGAACACCACAGCTGAATAGTGTATCTGAAAGGAGAAATCGTACCCTATTGGATATGGTACGTAGTATGATGAGCTATACTGATATGCCAATCTCCTTTTGAGGATTTGCATTAGAATCAGCTTTGTATATTCTGAATAAGATTTCATCAAAATCAGTTTCTTCCACACTTTATGAGATATGGCATGGAAGAAAACCAAGTCTTAAGCATGTTAGATTTGGGGTTATCCAGTGTAACACCCTCACTGTAGTAATTCCGCACATTCTACTGTTCCGGTGACCGGTGTCGGTCTGGGCAGTTAGAACGTCTGGAAAAATATTTAAACTAAAGTGAGGAACCATAATTAACTCAAATATTAATAAGAAAAATTTAGAAAAAATTTTAGAAATAAAATACAACCAAGTTAAATGAGCCGGTGCCCTAGCGATGGGTAACCTAGTGAGAAGTTGCGGTTCTCGCAACTAGGAGCCCTAGACCCGGAAGAAAATTCATAAAATAATTTTTGAGACTCCAGAAAAGAGTCATTGAGGTTTCTATGATATTAGAATGCCAAGAAAAGGTTTAGAAAAATTTTTCAATCGGTACAGACAATTTTAGTCTGTTAAGCCAAACGGAGGGCATTTTGGTCATTTCGTCTTCAGAGATGATTTTTGACCGACTTGTCCAATTAAGTAAATAATTATTATGACATAAAATAGGAATAAATATTGATGAAAATTAAATTAAAAATGAGTAAAATAAAGAAGAAAGAAAGATAAACCAACAACTCGGTAAGAGCAAAATTTGGTCAATTAAATTTAAGGGTCAAATATTGACAAAAAATGATGATTATTAATTTAATAAAGCTAAATTAATTTAATTAATTGAAATTATAAAAATTAAAAATAATTATTGAAAAGTGAAATTATAATGATTATAAACTTCAAAATAATTTCAAATTTTCCATTCTACTTATTTACCATATTGCCATTAAATATTTAATTATTATATAGGTTAATTATTGAACAAAAATCTGCATCTTTTTCCCTTCTTCTTCCCGTCCACTTGCCTTCTTCCCTTCTTCTCTAAAATTTTCCATTAAAACCTAAAATCCAAAGCTTAAAACCCTAAGTCTCAACCAAATTTTTTTCTTGGAAAAATTATAGCCCACCCTAAACTAAAGCCTAATTAGTAGAAAGCACTCAAGAAAACCAAAAGAAATTGAGTTTGGGGCAAGAGGAATTTCAACCAAGGTGGACCAAGAAGGAGCTTCAAGTTTTTTATTGATTAGAAGGTTGAATTGAAGTTGAATGAAGCTAAGGAATAAGGTTAGTGCTAGAAATTCTCTTGGAATTTAAAATTTATGCAAGTTGATTTAGGGTTTGCTCAAATATGGAATTTTGTGTTGTGACTTGAATTTGATGATGTTGAGGTTGATTATTGACTATTAGAAATGTTATAAATGTGAATTGAAGTTTGGAAGTTGGGTGAAATTCAAAATTGGGAGTGCTTCTCTTATGCAGGAAATTCGGACCTATGAGTCCAGGATATTGTTTGACCTATAACTGAAGTTGTATGACTCCAATTAGTATGAGGTCAATTGGAGGTGAAACTAGACACATAATGGCACAACTTTTGTGAAGAAACTATGCCTAGAAAACCAAACCAAGTGGACCAAAAGTTTGCCCTAATCTGGGTGACCTGCAATCTGCCTGGGCAAAATGACCAAATGAACAGTGTTTGGTCATTTGGCCATAACTCAATGTAGAAAGGTCCAATTGACCTGAAATTTTACCAGAAACAAGCTGAGATATAGAACAACAACTTTCATGAAGAAACATGACCCAAATTATGAACATAACCTAGTCAAATTGCCAACCAAACTTAGGTTACCAAATATGGCAGAACCAGTTTTGCCCAGAATTTTGGAATCTGTCCAATCCGGCCAGTTATGGTAAAATGACCATAACTTGAGCTACAAAACTCCAAATGGAGTGATTCAAAAAAGGAAATGCAACTAGACAAAATAAGGAACAACTTTCGTGTTGATCAGTTTGCCAAATTCCCACTGCAAAATTGACCAATGGAACAGTAAAGACAAGGTATGAAAACTGAAAATTCTGCCCAATTAACATTAAGCTTGGAAATGGTATTGACAACCAATACCAACAAATTTTGAATGCAAAATGTGGTATCTTGGAGAACGTAGGTTCAATAAATTTATTATGTATTAAAAAGTCAATAATTTGAGTGAATAGTATTCTGAATAGTAATACAAAGACACAAAGTATAATAACTAAATTGGTAGAGGAAATTAAGGTATGAAATTTGGAATCCATGAAACATTCATGGATTACTTGGAATAGAAATAGTAATTTACCTAAATGACTTAATAAACATTTAAGTTATGTGAGTATATGATTAAGATTTGTATTCCCCTTACTAGTAGGTCTAATAAAACATAAGTAATACCACTTGAATATGAAATGAAATTAAACTAGATGGATTGTTGAGTATAAATAGGATGAGGTTTACATTAGGATTTATGTTTCCATTACAAATAAGATAATAACACCTTGTATGAGTTATGAATTCATATAAATATTGTAATGAATAAATGAATCACATGAAAATATAAATGAAACATTAGTTCTATTTATAAGAGAAAGGAAGAATGTTGAGTACAATGGTATATGAACACCATTATTGTGAATTGTGATCAATATGAATGATGTAAGAAATGTATGAATAGTATGATGAATGTATAAATTATGAAATTTATTATGAAATAATAACGTCATAAAACAATATATTAATATTTAATGATATTATGTGCCCTTGTATTGCCTAAGCATGTGTGTCAAATTGGATAGTTTGGCATGCCAATAGGGTATTGTTTTAGCAGTACTGCGAAAGGCTTTATGCCTGTATTCATGGCTTTATGCCCACATTCATGGCTTTATGCCCGCACTCATGGCTTAATGCCCGATTATGTGTTATCATGGCTTTTTAGCCATACTGACTGCATACGTGGTTGACGTTCTGCATCCCATGGTATGACGGCCCGAGACATCGCGGTGTCCAGTGCCAACGACCCGTTATCCAGTTTAGTCAACCTGTCATAGGTTACTTGAGCAGTGAAATTTATTGAAATAAGTTAAGAATATTAGTAATTAAAAATATTAGAAATTAAATAAATAAGTAAGATGACCTAAAAAAAAATTAGAATAGTTATTTATTAGAAAGAATCAAAATAAACTGGACCGATATTAAAATTTACTTATTATGAAATAAACTGAGACAACCTATAAAGTATTGAGAAAATGCTAAAAGATTAGCAAAGAAAATTATAGCATACATAAATATTGCAAATGTCACTTATATGATAATATAAGTATAAATTTATTATTTTTAGATCATTTTTCTATGTACATTATTACTGTACATTGGTGAAATAAACACTTCCAAAGAAGACTAAATTAGGATAAAACATATTAAATTTTAGAAACCGCATGTGAAGTATAAATAAATCTTAGTTATTTGAATTATTTTTTATTTCTATCTTTATTTGTATAGTATTTCCTTATTATATTATTGCACCACTAACCAGCAATGCTTAGCGCGATGGAATTATTTCCTCGCGCAGGTACTGAAGGTAAAGCCCAGATAAAAATATTAAACAGAGATTTTGGAGTTCTGATCTGCAGAAGTGTCTGAAGTATTCAAGGTTGTCACCTCCTCAGCAATGCACGTAGATTATATTTTATATTTTGTATAAAATGCTTAGATATTGTATTGTAATGTATATTATGAATAGGTAATTAATAGGAATGCGATGTAAATTAATTAATTAGCTTTTTCATATGTAATTAATTTATATATCATGTAAATTATGAAATTTTGTAATTATTTTGTAAATTATGTAAATTAAGGAAATTTAAAAATTTTGCTTATGTAATTTGAGAATGTTTACATATGAATTGAGTATGAATGGAAATGCATGGATGAGATTTGAAATATGAGAAAATTATGAAAATGATTGATGAGATAAGTATGATTAGCATGGATAAGATTTTATTTTGAAAATATTATTGAATTTCAAACAGGAAAATATTGAAATATGCTAAACGATAATAAAAGAGGAGAAACTCCGCTGGTTTCTCCGTCGAAAAATAATTGATGTTAAATTAAACGAATTCAAAATTATTAAAAAAATAAAGTAAGATAAGTTAGGTTGCTCCGGCACCGATTTTAGCACGCCTTACTCGGCTACACTGTAGTCGGGTAAGGGGTGTTACATCCAGCTTATATCAAAAAGTTAAACACTGATAAATTGGAAACCAGATCAGAAAAGGGTCGATTTGTTGGATATCCAAAAGATAGTTTTGGATATTGTTTTTATTTGCCTACTTCACAAAAGGTTGTGGTAAGCAGAGATGCCACATTTCTTGAATAACATTTTGTTCAATAAGGAGGCAATGGAAGGCAAATAGAGTTAGAATTGGAGAATTCTGACCAACCAACAGATCAGATGGATATAGATCTATCTAGTCAACCAACACCCGTTGATGAAACATCTACAGCTATTCCCCGTAGAACAACCAGGGTATCTCACCCACCAGTGAGATATGATTTTCTTCATGAAGAAGAACAAGAGTTGTCTACTCATGAAGAAGTAGATCATGGAGATGATCCACTTACGTATGAAGAAGCTATATCATATATAGACTCTTCATAATGGATAGATGCTATGAAATTCGAGTTTGATTCCATGTATAAGAATCAAGTTTGGGATCTTGTTGACCCACCTAAAGGTATTGTACCTATAGGGAACAAATGGGTTTTCAAGAAGAAAATTGGTTCTGATGGAAAGGTAGAGACCTATAATGCAAGGCTAGTAGCGAAAGGGTTTCGCCAAAGGCAAGGAATTGACTATGAGGAGACTTTCTCGCCTATTGCTATGTTTAAATCAATTAGGATTCTATTAGCAATAGCTGCATACTATGATTATAAGAATTGGCAGATGGATGTCAAAATAGCTTTTCTCAATGGATACATTGAAGAAAACATTTTCATGGAACAACCTAGGGGTTTTGAATCCCAAGATGGTTCCAAGGTATGCAAGCTCAAGTGATCCATTTATAGGTTGAAGCAAGCTTCGAGGAGTTGGAACATCTGTTTTGATGAAGCCACTAAGTCATTTGGTTTTGTTAAAAATGAGGATGACCCATGTGTATATAAGAAGGTTAGTGACAATGCTATCACTTTCTTTGTCTTATATGTGGATGACATACTGTTGATGGGTAATGACACAGGTATGTTGACAACTGTAAAGGTATGGTTGTCAAATACATTCTCCATGAAAGACTTAAGGGAGGCAACCTATATTCTTGGGATTTGCATCTATAGAGATAGAGCGAAAAGAATAATTAGTTTATCCCAAAGTCTATACTTAGAAGAGGTGTTAAAGAGCTTTAACATATTTGATTCCAAGAGAGGATTGTTAGCAAATGAGACATGGTATCCATCATTCTAAAGAGATGTCTCCAAAGACACCTGAAGAAAGAGATAAAATGGCCAGGATTCCATATGCTTCGGTTATTAGAAGTTTAATGTATGCAATATTGTGTACTAGGCCGGATATCGTATATGCTATTAGTTTGACTAGCAGGTATCAATCCAATCTAGGTTTGGAACTCTAGATAGCTGTCAAGAATATCCTTAAGTACTTGAGAAGAACTAAGGATTTATTCTTGATATATGGAGGTGGAGACTTGCAATTGGATGGTTATACTGATTCTGATTTTCAATCAGATATTGATGATAGAAAGTCTACCTCTGGATATGTGTTCATTTATAATGGAGGTGCTGTCAATTAGAAGAGTTCCAAATAGAGTACGACTACAGATTCCACTACCAAAGTTGGGTATATTGCTGCATCAGATGCTGCAAAGGAAGCTGTTTGGATAAAGAAGTTCGTGATAGAACTTACAGTAGTTCCTTCCATTGAGTCAGCAGTTCCACTACACTATGACAACAATGGAGCAGTCATACAGGCTAAGGAACCCCGGTCTCATCAGAAATCCAAACACATAGAAAGGCGCTACCACATTATCAGAGAAATAGCTGGACAAGGCAATGTAGCCATGCAGAAAATAGCATCAGCTGAAAATCCAACTGATCCATTCACTAAGCCTTTGTCACAAACTCAGTTAGACCAACATCTTGAGAAGAAGGGTCTAAGATATTGTAATGAATGGCTCTAGTGCTAGTGGGAGATTGTTAGTAGTATGCCCTAGAGCATATCATTTAGTATGCATCTTGTACATGTTTTATTAATAAAAGGCATTTCCACTTTTCCGTTTACATAATATATTTATGTGTAATAGAAAAGGTCCATTGATATTTTGTTAGAAATTCTATTCTCAAGTTGTTAAGGATATGAGTAACAGTATTTCTAGTACAAAGTATCATAAATAGGTTCACAATCGAGGATACTTCACAATAAGGACATGACTTATCCAGAAAGATTGTATTAATGTTTGTTCCTAAGTTATTTATATGAGATATAAATAAGAAGGAATGGTGAGTCTCATGCTATATAACAAACATGATAGGCGCTTATATATGATAAGTAGGCCGAACTAGTGACACTTATGATAAGCACATGGAGTTTACTCTTATCAATGTATTGTCATAAATTATATCAGTGCATATAATCTTTAGACCTGAGATAGCACAATTATCTTGTATATAGGTGGTTTAAGTTTGATACTACTTTCATACTTATACTGTGTATGGGTATATGGGCATGTGTTGGCTACTACTAGTTATATATGGAGGTAGGTGTTGATCAAGATGGAATCTGTTCCTCTAAGTAAATAGGGATAAAATCCTATATTCATTTAATTGTTCTTGATGTTTCAAGTTCCTGGCCAGGACAGATAGATTTAATCAAAAAAAGAGTTTCTGATGAGAAAATCTTTTTAATCAAGAACTGGAATTAAAAGAGAACTTAACATTCATTGCAAATGGGGTTTGACATAAACCATAACTCCAGCTTGAGTTGGGATTTTGTAACAGAGAGATTCTAGTGCATGGTAACATATGATTATAGGTTCATTTAAGGTAAACCTTATTACTGATTGGGTGGCCATGGCATGCTATGCTAGGTGTTAACCATGGTCTATGAGGTGCATAAATGGTTTAGAGAAATCATTTGTGGTAAAAAAGAGTTCTGATGATATTAAGAGTTAATATCATGTCTCATTGCCAATTAGTGATGAGCCTAATAAGTCACACACATACACAAGTAATCACCAAATTAAATATGATTTAATTAATTAATTAAAGAGTTTAATTGATTAATTAAATAGGTTTGGTTTGCAATTAGATTGCATATTCCCTAGCATGACTTGAAACCAAATCTAGGTTATTGGATGTATAGTATAAGTTAAATTTATATTTTAAGTGTTTAAATATGAATTTAATTAATGAGAAATTAATTAATAGAGATGAATTAATTTATTTATATTTGATATAAATTGATTACAAGAAGAGAAATAATTATTTTGGGTTGAGAACTCAAAATTAAGACACAGGGACATTTTGGTCAGTTCACAGGGTGACATGTGGCACATTGAGATGGTGACACATGGCATTACATATAAGCTTGCCAAATGTCTTTTAATCATGTAAGATGATTAAAATTAAGATTAAATATAGGTTTGACACTTGGCACAATGTGATTGGGTCAATTAAACCTAGAGCCAATCAGCAGGTGACATGTGGCAAAGGTTTTAAGTGGTGACCTAGCTATATAAGTGTTGTTATGAAAAGAAAAATTATAACCAGCTACTGCCTCCCTTTGTGCTACCACCCTTGAGGCTCCCATTCTCTCTTCTTCTCCATCTCTTATCAATTCCAAGAGATTAGTAAACAATTTCTTGAATTAAAAATACTAGAAATTGTTTCTAATGTCCTATGTACATATTTAATCTCTTAAAAGACAAAACTTGATTTTCTAATCAATAGAAAAAGCTTTAGAAGTTGTTCAATTGCTATCATAGGTGATCTTGTTGTGTACAAGCTAGAGGGACAACATCTGGTGTCCTAAAGCCAAATCCCAAAGGTGTCAAACACACAACAGTGCATCAAGAGGTTAGTGCACTTGTTCTTGATCTAATCTAGGGTTCTAAAATTAATCTGATTAATTCTAAAATCTTAAATGGCAAATACAGATCCAAAAACATATTAAAAGAGTTTTAATACATTATTTATCATTGAAATCAAATAGATAAAAATAAATCTTGCATGATGCATGTGACCCTAGGTGAAAATTTTTGAATTCAATGGTATAAACTTGTGCTTTTCATGCTTCCGCTCCTTTATGAATTTGTACAAATGAGTATGGATGAATTATTGTATGAAAATATTATTGAGATTTTTAAACAGGTAAATAGTAAAATACACCAAAAGGCAATAAAATAAGGGAAACTCCACTTGTTTCTCCTTAGAAAAATAATTGATATTAAAATATAATGAGAACAAATTATTATAAGAATAAAGTAACATAAGATAAGGTGCTCCGGCACCGAGTGTGACATGTCTTGCTCTACTACACTGTAAACGGATGAGAGGTGTCATATTTATTAGTATCAGAGCACGGTTTAGGTGTTCCTAGGCATAGATAGATGGAAAGGGATA
Organism: Hevea brasiliensis; assembly: GCF_030052815.1. Classification (NCBI taxonomy): domain Eukaryota; kingdom Viridiplantae; phylum Streptophyta; class Magnoliopsida; order Malpighiales; family Euphorbiaceae; genus Hevea; species Hevea brasiliensis. The sequence goes on along the minus strand of NC_079502.1, from coordinate 74,241,142 downwards.
GTGTGCATAACATGCAATGCATTCATATGGGTCGAGGTGATACTAATGCAGATCCGTTTTCTCTGGTAAGGTGAAGAAATAAGGAAGAAGCGTCTCCTCTACTATTTACACCAGGTAAATTTTGAGGACGAAATTTTCGTTAAAGGGGAAGAATTGTAATACCCTTATTTTAGCAATTCCGTACAATTTACTGTTTCGGTGACCAGTGTCGATCCAGACAGCTAGAATGTCTAGAAAAATATTTAGACTAGAGTGAGGAGTCATAAATAACTCAAATATTAATAAGAAAAATTTAGAAAAAATTTTAGAAATAAAATACAACCAAGTTAAATTAGTCGGTGCCCTAGCGATGAGTAACCTAGTGGGAAGTTGCGGTCCTTGCAGCTAGGAGCCCTAAACTTGGGAGAAAATTCATAAAATAATTTTTGAGACTCCAGAGAAGAGTCATTCAGATTTCCATGGCAATAGAATGCCAAGAAAAGGCTTAGAAAAAATTTTCGATTAGTACAGATGATTTTGGCTCAATATGCCAAACGGAGGGCATTTTTATCATTTCGTCTTTAGAGATGATTTTTGACCGACTTGTCCAGTTAAGTAAATAATTATTATGACATAAAATGTGAATAAATATTGCTATAAATTAAATTGAAAATGAGTAGAAAAGAAAAGAAAAGAAAATGAGTTAAAATGGACTTATGACATCACTATGATGTCATTAAAAACTCTCCACCCAATCACATTGTGACACATACTTAAAAACCTTATTAAAAGAGATAAAAATGAGTAAAATGAGAAAACTAATTCTGATTGTCTTCCTCAAGCAGCCGCATCACCATGGAAGAGTTCTTCTTCCATTTTTCAAGCTTCCAAGCTTGAATTCCCACCCTTTCTCACCATAAAAACCCTAGATCACTTCAATAAAAATTGATCCCACACCTTAAGTAAGATAGTGGCAGCCAAGAAGTGAAAGGAAATTGAAGTTTAGGCAAGGGCAAGTTGGACACAAGTGAGGTTAGTGCTATATCTCTCCATTTTTCTCTTCAAATTTGAAGTTAGGTATATGGATTTAGTTAGAAATTCATGAAATTAAAAGAACATATCCATGTATGGACCAATTAAAATTTTTAGCAGCCTTAGTGATGAAAGTGTTGATGAGTTTTGAATGAATTTAAGTTGTATATGGGTGGTCTTGAACATGAGTATGAGACTTAAACATCATTAAGTATGTTGAATTGATGTATGTGCATGAATGGATATTTGAAAATTAGGGTTTTGAGCTATGTTAGGGTTTGGCCATATTGATGGTAAATGGAAGTTCTAATGGTCAATTAGTGACCATTTGGCTAAGTATAATGAGGAATTGAAGTGAATGGTAGCTTGGGATTTGAGGTTGGGTGTGCTGCCTTAAGTGCCCACATGTCTGGATGTGAGTTCAGCATGTTTGGGCAGCTATAACTTGAGTTGTGTAGGTTCAATTGGTGCGAGGCTAATTGGACATGAAATTAGATACATAATGGCACAACTTTGATGAAGGAAACCTAGCCAGAAAACAAACTTAGGACACCCTAAAAATTAACTAAATCTGGGTAAAACACATTCTGCCTAGGCAAAATGACCAAATGAACAGTATTCATTCATTTGGTCATAACTCAGTGTAGAAAGGTCCAATTGGCCTAAAATTTATATCAATAAAAAGGTTAGGCAATTTAGAACAACTTTTATGTTGAACACAAACTCTAATTCTGGACTTAACTAAATGAAATTATTGGCCAAAATTGAACTACCAAATCTGGCCGAATGGTATTCTGCCTAGAATTTCTGGGTAGATACCAATCCTGCCAGCCTTGCTCAAAGTGGCATATCTTGAGCTAGAAAACTCCGAATGGGGTGATTGAAAAAGTGAAATTTTATTAGACACAATAAAGAACAACTTTGATTAAGAACACTTGGCCAAATTCTCACTGTAAAATGGCCAAATGGAACAGTGAACTCTAGCACCCAAAAACTGAAAATTTGAAATAAAACCTAGGAGGCTCGAAATTGAATTTGGAAATCAATGCCAACAAAAATAAAATATAAATTATGGTATATTAGTGAAATTAGGCTTAACAAATCTATTATGAATCAAAAAGTCAGCCTTTGAATGGAAATGGTCAAATGAATAGTAACCACTAAATTATGTGAAGTAGAAAAATAAACTATAAGAACCATTATAGTTGTTAATATAGGATGTGGTAGGTAAATTGTGAATGGTGAAGTTGAGTGACCCTAATGATATAGGAAAGGGTATAATAAATTAGAAAGCTATTGTAATGGTTAAGATGTAGATAATATAAATAGTTGATTTAAATTTTTGGAATTGAGTGACACTAGGATTTAAGAAAACTTAGCTAAATTTGAAATCCATGAAACATTCATGGACTACTTGAAATATGAATGATAATGCACCTAAATTATGAAAAAAAAGAAAAAAAAAGATAGTTAGGGCTTATGCCTCTTTTTGTAGCTAAAAATTTATACTTTGCATAATTAATGGCATATGAGAAACAAAAAGAATGTTTTGAGTACAATGGAACATGAGCACCATTGTTGTGAATTGAGATCAAAATGAATGATGCAAGGAATGTATGAATTATGATGAATGCATAAACTATATAGAATTGTGATTTAGAAATTTATACTTCTGCTAAGAACAAAATTAAAACGTTATAAATTATAATTGCAACTTATAATGAAATAATGAAATAAGAAGACATAATATTTAATGGTAATTATGTGCCCATGTATTATCTAGACACGTGTGTCAGATTGGATAAATTGTCATGCCAATAGGGTATTGTTTTAGCAGTACTGCGAAAGGCTTTATGCCCGCACTCATGGCTTTTATGCCCGATTATGTGTTGTCATGGCTTTTTAGCCATTCTGACTGCATACGTGGTTGACATTCTGCGTCCCATGGTATGACGGCTCGAGGCACCGCGGTGTCCAGTGCCAACAACCGGTTTTCCAGTTTAGTCAGCCTGTCATAGGTTACTTGGGCAGTGAAATGTATTGAAATGGGTTAAGAATAATAGTAAATGAAAATATTAGTAATTAAATAAAAGAGTAAGAATATTAAAAATAAATTAGATTAGTTATTTAGTATAAAGAATTGAAATGAATTGGACGATATTAAAATTTAATTATTTTGAAATAATCTGTGATAACCTAGAAAGTATTGAAAGAAATAATAAAAAGATTTGCAATAGAGATATAACTTAATTTCTTGGAATTTTTGGGGATGGTACCGTGAATTTAAGAATTAAACGCTTCTAAAGAGGAATAAATTAGAGCAAAGGATAGTTGACCAAATTATGATCCTTTTTTTTTATTTGTATATATTATTTTCTTGTTATATTATTGCATTGCTAAGTAGCAATGCTTAGCAAGATGGATTTGTTTTCTCGCGCAGGTACTGAAAACAAAGCCTAGTGGACATTAAACTGGGATTTTGGAGTTCGGATCTGCAGAAGTGTCAGAAGTGCTCAAGGTAGTCACCTCCTCAGAAATGCATGTAGATAGGGATCACATTAGTCATATTACATAATTTGTGTATTATAATTATTTATTATATTGTAATGAAAATTAGGAAATTGTATGTAATATGCACCTGAAGTAAATTATGAATTAATATAATTAGTTTGCAAATTATGTAAACTAATGAAATTAAGAATTTTGATATATGTAATAAGCATGAATGAATTTGTACAAATGAGTATGGATGAATTATTGTATGAAAAAATTGTTGAAATTTTTAAACAGGTAAATAGTGAAATACGCCAAAAGGTAATAAAATAGGAGAAACTCCACTGGTTTCCCCTTAGAAAAATAATTGATATTAAAATATAACGAGAACAAATTATTATAAGAATAAAGTAAGATAAGATAGGGTGCTCCGGCACCGAGTGTGACATGCCTTACTCGGCTATACTGTAGATGGGTGATGGGTGTCACATGTTAAGGGTCTAATTATAGGACGAGGGATAGCGCATTTACATGATCTTTAGGATCTTACTAATTCATGTCCAGTTATATCCTTTTGTATATTACAGAAACATGATATGCTATATCAACAATATTCTTGGCGGCTTCCAATGGCCTTTGTTTGATGTTTGAGATCAACTTACTTATCCAAACTCAATTTGAACTGGATTCTGAAATTCTTTTCCAGCCTCCTCATGCTTGGTGTTGTCTAAATTGCTCAAGCAATTAATTTGAACCTCTCATTATCGGATCAAATCCCGGGGATCCGGCCTTTCAGAATTGATACAAATTTTGGGGTGCAATATATTAGATATCTTATTTTATATATATATACACACACACTTTTTCTAATTTTCATTTTTCTACTTTTAAGAATTGCAACAATGAAACAAGCTTTGTGTTTCTTACAATGTTTTGATCATTAAGAGCTAAGCCCTTTGCCAATTCTCTTTATATATATGCTAATAAAAAGAAACATGACTCTTGGTATGGATGTACAACTCTTTTTATGGATACAACTCTTTGTAGTTCCACAGGTTCATTGTTTTCTTTTAATATATATTTCTATTTCATAATAAAGAAAATCATAGATCTGATGTGACATCCTCACTTTAGATAGTCCGTACGTTCTACTGTTCCGATGACCAATATCTGTCCGGACAACCAGAATGTCTAGAACTATATTTAAACTAGAGTGAGCAGTCATAAATAACCTAAATAATGACAAGAAAAATTAAGGAAAATTTTGAGAAATGAAATGCAATGAGGTTAAATGAGTCGAAGCTATGGCGATAGGTAACCCTAACAGGAAGCGACTGTAAAGACAATTAGCGACTCTAGACCCATAGGGAAACCCTGTGAAATAATTTTTGAGACTTAAGTGAAAAGTTATTGAGGCTCAGATAACAATACAATGTCAAGAAAATGTTGAGAAAATTTTATAAATCAATACAGACAATTTTAGCTTAATAAGCAAAACGAAGGGCATTTTGGTCATTTCACATTCAGAGATGATTTTTGACCAACTTGTCCATTTTAGTAAGTGAGATACATGTCTTAAAATATAAATAAATATTGCTAAAAATTTAATTAAAAATGAGTACAAGAAAAAGAAAGAAGAAAGAAAGATAAGCCGAAAACTCGGTAAGATCAAAATTTGGTCAATTAAATTTAAAGGTCCAATATAGACAAAAAATGAGAGTTATTAAATTAATGATGCTAGATTAATTTTTTAGTTAATTGAGATGATGAAAATTAAATAAAATTATTGAAAAGTTAAAATTTTAATGATTATAAACTTCAAAATAATTATAAAATTGCCATTCTATTTATTTACAAATTTGCCATTTAAGATTTAACTAATACATAAATCAATAATTGAGATAAAAATTCAGAATTTTATTTTTCCTTTGGCCAGCACCTTACTCTCTCTCTCTCTTCTCTTTCAATTTTTCTCCATTGACACACTTACCCAAAGCTTGAAAACCCTAAGTTTAACCAAAATTTCCTTGGAAAATCCCTAACTAACCCTAAACTAAAGCCAAAATTGAAGAAAGCTCCTAAGAAACCACAAGAATTTTGAAGTTAGAGTAAGAGGAAATTTCAGCCAAGAGGGTTTCAAAAGGGAGAGTGAAGATTTGTGTAACACCCCAAAGTTCGGTAGTGCGTTCTGCTGCTCCGGTGACCAGTGTTGTCCGGACAGCTAGGATGCCTAGAACCGTACCTCAATATGAGTGAGGAGACATAAAATAATGAAATACAAGAAAAGAAAAACAAAGGAAAAATCATAGTAAAGAAATGTAACCGAGTAAGTGAGCCGGGAAACCTAGCGATGGGTGACCGCACCGGGAAGTCACGGCGTGGACCGTTGACTAACCCTGGACTGCGGGGAACCCTGAAAAACATTTTTTGGACATAAATAGACCCTTATTGAAGTATAAATCTCATTAGAAAGATTAAAGAAAAATTAAATAATTAGTACAAAGAAAAGTGAGAAATCGAAAAACAGATAAAATACGGTGTTATCGAAAAATCGGGAAAGCCACCCGAACAGGGGCATTATGGTCATTTGACATCCCGAAGTGTCTTTTGACCTAAATGTCCATTAAAAATAAATAGTATTACACTTAGAAAATGAAATGAAAAATTAATTTGGTGGTACCTAAAATAAATAGTGGAAATCATGGGTTAAATGTGGATTATGGGAAAGTTAACTTAATATATGATTTAATTCTTCTTAGTGGACCACTATAGGATTAATTAAACATTAAGTATGGCAGGTGTAAGTCCACTAAACCCACCAGATAGTTCATCTTCTCCATTCCATCAAATATGCCGAATTGATGGTGAGAGAAAACATCCATGGCCGTTTCACTTAAGCTCTCTTAACTCCCTTCATTCCAACTCAAATCACTTAGTGTTCTTCACTAAAATTTGTCTACACATCACAAGGAAGATATTGATACCAATTTTTGGGAAGTTTGGTGAAGGTTTAGCAATTTACAATTAAAGGTAAGTTTGCATTTTTGAGAAGTTCTTTGTTAAAGTTTATGTTTATGTTATGGGTGTTAGTTTGGTGGAGGAAAATTTTGAGTTTGAAGGGTTATTATTGTTTCCATTTTGGACAGCCATGGGTCACGTTTATGATGAGGTATTTGTGCATATAATTGATGGGAAAGAATGTTAATAATGGTGATTTAGTAACTTAGTGAGTTATTGCATGTTTATATGGTGAATTATGCACTTTGATGGGAATTGGCATATGGTACGGCAATGTGATGTTGATGAATGATTTGTGGCAGCTTGTGGACACTTGAGAAATGGTGTATATTGAAGGAAGAGTGGGCAGAATATTGACCTAGAAGGATTGATGATATGTATGTGAATGAATGTTATAAAGTGTATGTAAAGTTTGTAATGTTTAGGTGTGGTTGTAATGGTATTTAGAAATTGTAATTGTGAATGATATTTGGTGTGTTGAGGGTGATTGGAATCTGCCCAAAATAATGCTAATGTAATGTAGAAAATGTTTTTGGTAATGTGCCAAAACAGTTTGGTAGGGTATGGAAGTAAACCTTGCAAGGTAAATAATGTGTTTGAAGTTGGGGTGTGAATTGCATATTGAGGGCAGTGTATATTTTAGCCTATAACCTTGAATTTGTAACCTCAATTGGTATGAGACCAATTTGGGGTGAAACTAGGCACAAAATGTGCCAACTTTCATTGAGAAACCATGCCAAAATTCTGCTTGCAAGGTGACCTAAAAAAATGACCAATTCGGATTAGGTGCAATTAGGACCTGAAAAATGACCAATTGGGCAGCAGTGAGTGTTTAGGCCATAACTCACTCAAACCAGGTCCAATTGACCTGAAATTTTAACCAAGAATAGTTAAGACCCATACCTACAAGTCTTATGAAGACACCAAAGCCCAGAAATGATCATAAGCAAGTCAAAAAACTTGCACAATTTCGGGTCCAAAAACTGGCCGAACCAGAATTGACCAATTTGACCCAAAATTGACCTAAAATGGTACCACTTGACCAGCAATAGTGTAATGACCATAACTTGGTCTACTTAACTCGGATTGACCTGAAATTTTGCACCGCGTGCAATAAGACCTAGATCTACAAGTTTGTAGTTTCGACCGAGACCCGAAAACCGAGGGAACTAGATCGTCCGGTTAGGTCAAACCAGTATCCCGAAATCCAGCAAGTTGCATTAAAATGCACTAAACAAGGAAATGACTTTGGTAAAATGTACCAAACCTAAAACCCTATCGAGTGTGACATATTAATGACACTAAAACCTAATTTACCTAAAACGCATCGAGGGTCGGTATATTAGGTGATTAAGTGAATAATTGAGTTCAGTGCATTATTTACCAAACCCCATCGATAGAGACAGCTTAATTTAGCACTGAAACACTTCAAATTGTGTTTCTCAGTTAACAAGGACTCAGCAAAAGGGAAAGAAATACTGAGTCAAGACCAGGAGACAAATATCAGAGGTTTGTGCACAACAACTGTTTCTTTTGAATTATTTTCAATGGAAATAAATATTGATTATTTGTATATCATTATTTTAAATTGTGGAAATGTGTTTGAGGAATATTTATTGATTGAAAAATATTGTGAATAGTTTGAAACTGTGAAAAATGGTTTGAATGACATTGATGATACTTTATGATTAAAAAGCATTAGAAATGGTTTGAAACCACAGCTATCATGTATATTGATTGTATTCCTCTCTAGCTTGTCTAGTGGGATGAATTGAATTCCCTCTCTGGCTGAAGTGTTGAGGTGTGTGCCTATTGAGGACGAATAGAATGAGTACTCATATTTTTGCTAGCTAGCCATGTTATTCCTCATTAGTCATCGACTTTTGGGATGAATTGAATACCTCATTAGCCATCGGCTTTTGGGATGAATTGAATTATGGATCATGATTAAGCTGTGTGTGATTTACTGATGTGTATTGTGAGATTGTGAAATGGATTTTAAACTCTCATTGACATATATTGTCTTTGAATTCAAACTGATCCGACTTATGGAAAATTATTGTGATATTGAGAAATGGAGTTTAAATTCTTATTGACCTTTATTGTCTTAAATTTGACTATGGTTTTAAGTATCCACTATTTACATGATTTATGAATTGTGATTTAAATTGTATTTGGTTAATGTTGTGCACCATCGAGACATTGTCTCAAATGATAGCTTTTATTGTCGCCGCAGTAGAGAGACAGCATGTGGCAGACTAGGCCGCACATACCTCCAAATGAGAGATTTTTCGGTATAACGAGTATACCGCTTTTTGCATTTTGTAATCAGAATGTATGACACTGTATGTATATTTTCTTTTGGTTTTGAGCAGTTGTAAATTAAATTGTACCTTGAAGTTGTAAATTAATTATGAGTGTTTTGGATTGTAAAAGTTGTATTATATTTCCTTATCTGCAGTTTGAAAAATTCCTATGGAATTGTGTTGATAAATTGTTGTGTTGAGAAATGTATTGGAGTTGAGATTTGGAAAATTATAGAAGTGCTTTTTTACTGTGTTTTCAAGAACTGCTTTTATCCAAAATACAGATGGCACCTTGCCAAAATTTTTACATAAATTACAAATAAATCAAAGGAGTTAGTTGTTTAACCTCAGTTCACCAAAGTTTTTAACACTGTAAATAGTGCTCACCATCAGAAAAGAAGTAAGAAAAGTTTTTAAAATCCCTTGTAGTGTATTTAATGGGTTATCGAGACGGAGTTGGTAATTCATTAGGTATACTACGGATCATGTTATGCCTTACGAGGGGTAAGGTGTGACATGTTTTAGTGGTATCGAGCAAAGTTTTTAAATCCGTTTTCACTGTTATTTGAATGTTCTTTTTGCATAGTACAACTGCTCAATATCATTGTTTGATACATACAGTACATTACAGTATAAATATGCACTAACGAGAGTGAATATTCTTGTGTTATTGTTCAGGAAAGCTAAGATCCTCGCAATGAATATGGAAGAGGGTGATCGTTCAGTCAATCAGTCTATTGAGGCTGAGGTGCAAGGGGATGCCCCAGCTGTACATAATGTCAGTGGCTCAAGAAGACCACCGCAGCATCATAGCTTTCTCGCGATTCAAAGAGATGGCTGCAATATTCCAACAAATGGCTGGTAATGCGCCTACTCAAGTCCCAATTCAGACACCCGTGGTACAACCACAGTCTCCTATAAGGCAGTATGATAAATTGATGAAGTATGGGGCTACAGAGTTTAAGGGGACAGTAGATCCTATAGAAGCTGAACAGTGGTTAGAGAGGATGGATAGGGTGTTCAAGAAACTTCATTGTACAGAGGAGCTCAGACTTGAATACTAAGGGGATGCTTATGACTGGTGGAAAACCATTCCCCACAGTCTGGTAGAGCCTGCAGTGCTAACATGGAATGACTTCCTCAGGGAATTCAGGCAGAAATATGTGCCTGATGCCTATGTAGACCAGAAACTACAAGAATTCCTAAGTCTGAAACAGGGGGGCAGATCAGTGGCTGAGTATGAAAGAGAATTCTCCCGCCTTAGCCACTATGCAGTAAGTTTGCTTGCTACCAGCAGGGAAAGATGCAAGAGGTTTGAAACTGGCTTGAAGCCTAGTATCAGAGTACAAGTACTCGGCTTCAAACACACTAACTTCTCTGAACTTGTTTCTCAAGCCCTAGAGTTGGAAAGAGTTGAGTTTGAGACTGCTCCTGAGAAGAAGAGGTCAGAGAAGACAGAGAAAGAGGGAAAATCAGTAGATCAGAGTTCCAGTGGTTATACTGGAAAGAGGAAGAACTATGGGGGACATGGCAGAGGTGGCAAGAAATCTGGTAGGGGAAGATATTCAGGACAGAGACCTCCCTATCCGGACAAAGAGTACCGTAAGTTCCTACCCTCCCGCCAATGTGAAACTTGTGGAAAGAATCATGGTGGAATCTGTTACAAGGCTATTGGAGCTGTTATAACCGTGGAGGCACGGACACTTTGCCAAGGACTGCACTGCAGTCGCACTGGACCACCTCCTACTATCGCAGAAGGGTCGATTCAGAGCCGTCACCGAAGCTCACAACCACCTAGCAGAGGTAGAGGCAGGGGTAGAGGTAACCCAAAGAGCCAAGGCACAAGAAACAGAACAAGACAAGGCTCCATCGAGTCTATGCCATGAGACAGAGAGAAGAGGCAGAGACATCTGATGTTGTGGCTGGTACCTTCTCAACTTTTAACCAGAATGTATTTGTGCTATTTGATCCGGGTTCTACCCATTCTTATGTGAGTGCTAGCATCATTGATTGCATTGTTGTTCCATTTACAAAAATGGACTTTGAGGTGCTAGTAACAAGTCCGTTAGGACAGGAAGTCAGGGTTAATAGGATGTATAGAGATTGTCCTTTGGTGATCCAAGGACACACTTTTCTGTCCGATCTCATTGAAATGCCCTTCAGAGATTATGATATCATCTTGGGCATGGATTGGTTAGCTAGACATCATGCCATGATTGACTGTAGGCTGAAGACAGTCACTTTTGGTCTCCCTCAGTACAGTGATGTGGTAATACAAGGGGAGAGGCAGTTATTGCCATCAACCATCATTTCGGCTGCACTAGCCAGAAAAATGATCAGGAAGGGGTGTGAAGCATACTTGGCATACGTAGTAGACACCCAAGTGGGGAGTCCAGCATTGAAGGACATCCCTACAGTATATGACTTTCCAGATGTGTTTCCTGATGAATTGCCAGGATTACCTCCGGAAAGAGAAGTGCAGTTTGAAATTAATGTTCTGCCTGGTGTGGATCCAATCTCCATAACGCCATACAGAATGGCACCAGCAGAGTTGAAGGAGTTGAAGATACAGTTACAAGAATTACTTGAAAAGGGCTTCATCCGCCCTAGTGTGTCACCTTGGGGAGCACCAGTGTTGTTTGTTAAGAAGAAGGATGGTACTCTCTGCTTATGCATTGACTACAGGCAGTTGAATAGGGTGACAATAAAGAACAGATATCCATTGCCTCGCATTGATGATCTGTTCGATCGATTGAAGGGTGCAGCAAGATTCTCCAAAATTGATTTGCGATCCGGTTATCATCGATTGAAGGTGCAAGAGCGAGTATCCCAAAAGCGCTTTAACTCGGTATGGCCACTATGAGTTTCTAGTAATGCCATTCGGGTTAACAAATGCTCCAGCTACTTTTATGGATCTGATGAACACTATCTTCAGACCATATCTTGATCAATTTGTGGTGGTGTTTATTGATGACATTTTGATATACTCGAGGAGTGCAGAGGAGCATGATAGACATCTACGGATTGTACTGCAGACTTTAAGGGAGAAACAGCTGTACGCCAAATTGAAGAAATGAGAAATATCGCTGAAGGAAATCTCCTTTTTGGGACATGTTGTGTCAACTGAAGGGATCAAGGTAGATTCCAGCAAGGTAGAAGCTATCCTTAATTGGAAGCCGCCAAGGAACATCACAGAAATTCACAGTTTTCTGGGCCTAGCTGGATATTACCGTCGGTTTGTGAAGGGATTCTCTATGTTATCTTCTCCACTGACCAAGCTGCTTCGGAAAGATGTAAAATTTCAGTGGACTGATAAATGTCAGCAGAGTTTTGATGAGTTGAAGAGGTGCTTAACTGAAGCTCCAGTTCTCACTTTACCTACTCCGGGTAAAGAATACACAGTTTATAGTGATGCTTCTCACAATGGGTTAGGCTGTGTACTGATGCAAGATCGGAATGTCATTGCTTATGCATCACGCCAGCTGAAACCGCATGAGAGGAACTACCCAACACATGATCTGGAGTTAGCAGCTATTGTTTTTGCTCTGAAGATCTGGAGACACTATTTGTATGGGGAGAAATGCTACATTTACAGCATCACAAGAGCTTGAAGTACTTAGGCACCCGAAGGAATTGAATTTGAGGCAGAGGAGATGGTTAGAACTCATTAAAGATTATGATTGCTTAATAGACTATCACCAGTGGAAAGCAAATGTGGTGGTCGACGCCTTAAGTCGCAAGACTATGGCAAGTCTCGAGTTTCTCCTTTGTCCATGGTATATGAATTGAAAGCACAAAGATGCCGCTTTAGAGGTTGATGATGAGGGATGAGCGGTAGTTGCATGGCATGTACGGCCGGTGTTGATTGATCGATCGTAATGGCTGCACAGAGTGATGAAAAATATCGAAGTCACGAAAGAAGTTCACAGGCAAGAAACCTGAATTCTCCGTGAGAGATGATGGTTTATTGCTACATCGAGCAGTGTGCATTCCTAGTGATGTGGAATTGAGACAAACCATTTTGAAGGAAGCACATGAGTCTCCATTTGCTATGCACCTGGTGGAACTAAAATGTACAGAGGGTGAAAGAGCATTCTTGGTGGATGGGCATGAAAAGAGATATAGCCAATTGCTTTCCAAATGCCTAACTTGTCGCCAAGTAAAGGCAGAACATCAAGTTCCACTGGTTTATTACATCCTTTGTCGATGCAGTGGAAATGGGAACGAATAACTATGGATTTTGTTACAGGACTTCCAAGGACACAGAGTAGTCATGATGCAAGATGGGTTATAGTTGATGATTGACTAAGTCCGCTCACTTTTCGCGATTCGGATGGACTATAGCCCGGAAAGATTGGCGATTGTACATCTATGAGATTGTAAAACTGCATGGAGTGCCAAGATCAATTGTGTCTTACAGAGATCCTAGGTTCACTTCTATATTCTGGGGTAGTCTTCAGAGAGCCCTAGGAACTAGATTGAACTTCAAAGACAAAGATTTCCACCCATGCATCGATGGCCACCGAGAGGGTTATTCAGATATTGGAGGATATGCTACGGGCTTGTGTGATTGAATTTGAAGGTAGTTGGGATACACACTTGCCTTTGATTGAGTTTGCTTATAACAACAACTACCAATCAAGCATAGGGATGCCTCCATATGAAGCTTTGTATGGCGTAAAGTGTAGAACTCCCTTATGTTGGGATGAAGTAGGTGAAAGGAAGATGATTGGACCGTAAATTGTCCACAGACAGAGGAAAAGATCGATTGATCGAGAGATAGACTCAAGGCTGCATCGCATCGCCGTAAGTCCTATGTTGATCTCAAGAGAAGAGATATTGAGTATGCAAAGGGGTGATAAGGTATTCCTCAAAGTTTCTCCTTGGAAGAGGATTATGAGATTTGGCGAGAAGGAAACTAAGTCCTCGTTTCATCGGACCATATGAAGTTCTGGAAAGAGTGGGTCCTTTAGCATACCGGTTGGCATTACCTCCAGAGCTAGCAAGGATACACAGTGTCTTCCATGTGTCCATGTTAAGGAGGTACAGGTCAGACCCATCTCATGTACTAACAGTTGAAGAGATTGAAGTAAATCCAGACCTTTCATATGAGGAAGAACCCATAAAAATTCTGGCATATGAGGTGAAGCAGCTGAGGAACAAACAGATACACCTGGTTAAAGTGCTGTGGAACCATCATTCAGGCCAGGAACCTACTTGGGAATGTGAAGAGGATATGAGGAGACAACACCCATAGCTATTCAGAGACTAATGCCAGGTAAAATTTCGAGACGAAATTTATTTAAGGGGGGGAGAATTGTAACACCCCAAAGTTCGGTAGTGCGTTCTGCTGCTCCGGTGACCAGTGTTGTCCGGACAGCTAGGATGCCTAGAACCGTACCTCAATATGAGTGAGGAGACATAAAATAATAAAATACAAGAAAAGAAAAACAAAGGAAAAATCATAGTAAAGAAATGTAACCGAGTAAGTGAGCCGGGAAACCTAGCGATGGGTGACCGCATCGGGAAGTCACGGCGTGGACCGTTGACTAACTCGGATCGGGGAACCACGGAAAACATTTTTTGGACATAAATAGACCCTTATTGAAGTATAAATCTCATTAGAAAGATTAAAGAAAAATTAAATAATTAGTACAAAGAAAAGTGAGAAATCGAAAAACAGATAAAATACGGTGTTATCGAAAAATCGGGAAAGCCACCCGAACAGGGGCATTATGGTCATTTGACATCCCGAAGTGTCTTTTGACCTAAATGTCCATTAAAAATAAATAGTATTACACTTAGAAAATGAAATGAAAAATTAATTTGATGGTACCTAAAATAAATAGTGGAAATCATGGGTTAAATGTGGATTATGGGAAAGTTAACTTAATATATGATTTAATTCTTCTTAGTGGACCACTATAGGATTAATTAAACATTAAGTATGGCAGGTGTAAGTCCACTAAACCCACCAGATAGTTCATCTTCTCCATTCCATCAAATATGCCGAATTGATGGTGAGAGAAAACATCCATGGCCGTTTCACTTAAGCTCTCTTAACTCCCTTCATTCCAACTCAAATCACTTAGTGTTCTTCACTAAAATTTGTCTACACATCACAAGGAAGATATTGATACCAATTTTTGGGAAGTTTGGTGAAGGTTTAGCAATTTACAATTAAAGGTAAGTTTGCATTTTTGAGAAGTTCTTTGTTAAAGTTTATGTTTATGTTATGGGTGTTAGTTTGGTGGAGGAAAATTTTGAGTTTGAAGGGTTATTATTGTTTCCATTTTGGACAGCCATGGGTCACGTTTATGATGAGGTATTTGTGCATATAATTGATGGGAAAGAATGTTAATAATGGTGATTTAGTAACTTAGTGAGTTATTGCATGTTTATATGGTGAATTATGCACTTTGATGGGAATTGGCATATGGTACGGCAATGTGATGTTGATGAATGATTTGTGGCAGCTTGTGGACACTTGAGAAATGGTGTATATTGAAGGAAGAGTGGGCAGAATATTGACCTAGAAGGATTGATGATATGTATGTGAATGAATGTTATAAAGTGTATGTAAAGTTTGTAATGTTTAGGTGTGGTTGTAATGGTATTTAGAAATTGTAATTGTGAATGATATTTGGTGTGTTGAGGGTGATTGGAATCTGCCCAAAATAATGCTAATGTAATGTAGAAAATGTTTTTGGTAATGTGCCAAAACAGTTTGGTAGGGTATGGAAGTAAACCTTGCAAGGTAAATAATGTGTTTGAAGTTGGGGTGTGAATTGCATATTGAGGGCAGTGTATATTTTAGCCTATAACCTTGAATTTGTAACCTCAATTGGTATGAGACCAATTTGGGGTGAAACTAGGCACAAAATGTGCCAACTTTCATTGAGAAACCATGCCAAAATTCTGCTTGCAAGGTGACCTAAAAAAATGACCAATTCGGATTAGGTGCAATTAGGACCTGAAAAATGACCAATTGGGCAGCAGTGAGTGTTTAGGCCATAACTCACTCAAACCAGGTCCAATTGACCTGAAATTTTAACCAAGAATAGTTAAGACCCATACCTACAAGTCTTATGAAGACACCAAAGCCCAGAAATGACCATAAGCAAGTCAAAAAACTTGCACAATTTCGGGTCCAAAAACTGGCCGAACCAGAATTGACCAATTTGACCCAAAATTGACCTAAAATGGTACCACTTGACCAGCAATAGTGTAATGACCATAACTTGGTCTACTTAACTCGGATTGACCTGAAATTTTGCACCGCGTGCAATAAGACCTAGATCTACAAGTTTGTAGTTTCGACCGAGACCCGAAAACCGAGGGAACTAGATCGTCCGGTTAGGTCAAACCAGTATCCCGAAATCCAGTAAGTTGCATTAAAATGCACTAAACAAGGAAATGACTTTGGTAAAATGTACCAAACCTAAAACCCTATCGAGTGTGACATATTAATGACACTAAAACCTAATTTACCTAAAACGCATCGAGGGTCGGTATATTAGGTGATTAAGTGAATAATTGAGTTCAGTGCATTATTTACCAAACCCCATCGATAGAGACAGCTTAATTTAGCACTGAAACACTTCAAATTGTGTTTCTCAGTTAACAAGGACTCAGCAAAAGGGAAAGAAATACTGAGTCAAGACCAGGAGACAAATATCAGAGGTTTGTGCACAACAACTGTTTCTTTTGAATTATTTTCAATGGAAATAAATATTGATTATTTGTATATCATTATTTTAAATTGTGGAAATGTGTTTGAGGAATATTTATTGATTGAAAAATATTGTGAATAGTTTGAAACTGTGAAAAATGGTTTGAATGACATTGATGGATACTTATTGATTAAAAAGCATTAGAAATGGTTTGAAACCACAGCTATCATGTATATTGATTGTATTCCTCTCTAGCTTGTCTAGTGGGATGAATTGAATTCCCTCTCTGGCTGAAGTGTTGAGGTGTGTGCATGATGAGGACGAATAGAATGAGTACTCATATTTTTGCTAGCTAGACATGTTATTCCTCATTAGTCATCGACTTTTGGGATGAATTGAATACCTCATTAGCCATCGGCTTTTGGGATGAATTGAATTATGGATCATGATTAAGCTGTGTGTGATTTCTTGATGTGTATTGTGAGATTGTGAAATGGATTTTAAACTCTCATTGACATATACTGTCTTTTGAATTCAAACTGATCGACTTATGGAAAATTATTGTGATATTGAGAAATGGAGTTTAAATTCTTATTGACCTTTATTGTCTTAAACTTGACTATGGTTTTAAGTATCCACTATTTACATGATTTATGAATTGTGATTTAAATTGTATTTGGTTAATGTTGTGCACCATCGAGACATTGTCTCAAATGATAGCTTTATTCTTTGTCGCAGTAGAGAGACAGTGAGCAGCAGACTAGGTGCACATACCTCCAAATGATAGATTTTTCTGTATAACGAGTATACCGCTTTTTGCATTTTGTAATCAGAATGTATGACACTGTATGTATATTTTCTTTTTGGTTTTGAGCAGTTGTAAATTAAATTGTACCTTGAAGTTGTAAATTAATTATGAGTGTTTTGGATTGTAAAAGTTGTATTATATTTCCTTATCTCGGACTTTGAAAAATTCCTATGGAATTGTGTTGATAAATTGTTGTGTTGAGAAATGTATTGGAGTTGAGATTTGGAAAATTATTGAAGTGCTTTTTTTTACAGGTTTTCTGAAGAACTGTTTTATCCAAAATACAGATGGCACCTTGCCAAAATTTTTACAGAAATTCCAAATAAATCAAATGAGTTAGTTGTTTCACCTCAGTTCACCAAAGTTTTTAACACCTGTAAATAGTGCTCACCACTGTAAAAGAAGTAAGAAAAGTTTTTAAAATCCCTTGTAGTGTATTTAATGGGTTATCAGTAGACGGAGTTGGTAATTCATTAGGTATACTACGGGATCATGTTATGCCTTACAGAGGGGTAAGGTGTGACAATTTGGTTGAATGGAAGGTTGATTTAGGCTAAGGAAAGCTTGAAGACAAGGTTAGTGCTAGAAATTCTCTTGGAATTTAAAGTTTATGCAAGTTGATTTAGGGTTTGCTAAAATTGGGAATTTTAATTGTTATGATCTAATTGATGTAATTATGTCTAAATTTAGTCAATTTGGCACACAATTGTTGATATGTGTTGATGAGATGACCAAATAATTGAATGGGAGCAATGTTGTGTATTGAGACAAAATATGGACAACTTGAGTCCAGTAGCTTGATTTGCTTATAACTTGAGCTAGGTAAATTCAATTGAGGTAAAACCAATTGTAAAATAAACCTAAGACATAATACTACAATTTTCATGCAGGGTACTTGACCTAGAAATGGCTGGAAGAGGTTGGAATTGGGGTTGGAATCCAGAAGTGAAATTCTGGAATCCAGGAAAATGACCATATGAACAGTAAATGTTCAAATGGCCATAACTCACTCTAGGAAGGTCAGAATGACCTGATTTTTGAACCATTAGAAATCTTAGACATAGGATAACATTTCCTATGAAGAACTCAGAGCCCATTTTTGAACTTAACCTAATCAAATTGTTAACCAAAGTCATTCCAACAAAACTGCCAGAACCAAACTGAATAGAAAATTCTCAACATTGACCGGCCTGACCAGTTTTGGTAAAAATGCCATAACTTGGTCTAAAAGACTGAAAATGAAGTGAAACCAAAGCCAAAATTTCTATAAGACCTAGAACTACAAATTTGGTGTTTTGACCAAAACCCAGAACCTAATGGAACTAGGAGAAATTGCTAGGACAAATTAGCATTCCAAATCTTGAAATTTAACCAAATAGACATTTTACCCCATAATAGTATTTAGATCATATCTCCCACTAGGGAACTCCAATTAGGATGATCCAAATTGCTCTGGAAGCCTAAGAAATAGGACTCCAACTTTGATTTAGGAACCTTTCTTAAATTTTGAGTGCAAGGACCCTAAAATGGGAACAAAATATGCTGACCTGAACTTGAAATCCTGAAAGTATAGGGTTCAGGAGTCTAGGTTAGTTAATTGAACTCTCCATAACTAGAAAAATTATGATTTTTTGAACCTGAGTGATCCTAAGACATAGGGTAACAACTCATATGAGGGATATTATACCTAAAAATGATTGTAGCATGCCTAAATAATTAGACAAAATTGGACTCTAGAATCTGCCTGGTTTTGGAACCAGAAAGAGTCAATGAACTAGTTGTGTTAAATTAACCATAACTTGAGCTACAAAACTCTAAATGCAGTGATTCAAAAAGGGAATTAAAGTAAAGACAATAGGAAACAGCTTTTATGAAGAAAATTTAGCCAAAATCCCACTGTAGATTGGTCCAATGAAATAGTAAACAAAGGATATAAAATCTAAAATTTTGGAAATAATCCTAGGAAGCCTTGAATTCTAATTGACAACTAACGCCAACAAGTTTATAACCCAAAATGTGGTACTACCATGAACTTAGGATTTATATTCCTATTATTTATGAAAAAGTTAATATTTTGAGTGAATAGTAACCCATTGACATAGGAAATAGTATAATAAATTAGAGAAGCCATTATGATTGTTAATATAAAATATGATTTACATAAATGGATTGTTAAATGTATAAATGAGGTAAAACTATTGTTAGGACTTATGTATCATTTGCAAATAGAAAATAATACCTTGTATAATTAGTGGCACATGAGAGACAAGAAGAATAGTTGGGTACAATGGTACATGAGAACCATTGTTGTGAATTGTGATCAATATGGATGATATAATGAATGTATAAATTATGATGAATACATAAACTATGTAGAATTGTGATTTAGAAATTTATGCTTCTATTAGGAACATGATTAAAATGATAAAAATTATAATTGAAACTTATAATGAAATAATAAAATATATTAACACTTAATGGTACTAAGATGCCCATGAATTGCCTAGACATGTGTGTCAGATTGGATAGATTGACATGCTAATAGAGGATTGTTTGAGTAGTACTGCATAAGTCTTTATGCCTATATTTATGGCTTTATGCCTGCATTCATGGTTTGTATGCCCGATTATTTGTTACCATGGCTTTTTAGCCATATTGATTGCATACGTGGTTGACGTTCCGTATTTCAAGTCCCATGGTATGATAGCTCGAGACACCACGGTGTCTAGTGCCCAGGGACCCGCTTATCCAGTTTAGTCAGCCTGTCATAGGTTATTTGAGCAGTAAAATAAATTAAGAATATTAGAAATTAAACTATTAAAAATTAAATAAACGAGTTAGAAAGACCTGAAATAAATTAGATTAGCTCTAAGAAATTATTTATTTGAAAGATCTGAAATGAACTAGATTAATATTAAAATTTATCTATTATGAAATAACTTTAATAATTTTAATTATTATGAAATGATTTAAGACAACCTAGAAAGTATTGAGAAAGTGATAAAAAGATTAGCAAAGGAATTATAACATAAATAAACATTGCAAATGTGTCATACATAATAATATAAGCATAAATTTAACATTTTTAGATTATTTTTTTATATTGTATATTATTATTGTAAATTTATGAACTAAGCACCTCCAATGAGAAATAAACAAATTAGGATAAAAGATAGTTAATATTAGAAATTTTATACGAGATTAAATTAATTCTTGATTACCCAAATCATGCTTTATTTTTATCTTTATTTGTATATTATTTCCTTGTTATATTATTGCACTACTAAGCAGAAATGCTTAGCATGATGGATTATTTACTCGCGCAGGTACTGAAGATAAAGCCCAGTGGACATTAGACTGGGATTTTGGAGTCCGGATCTATAAAGTGGCTAAGGTTATCACCTTTTCAGCAATGCATATAGATAAAGCCCATATAGATCATAATAATGTATTCTGTATATTTTAAATATTTCTTATAATGTAATGTAAGTTATGAAAATGTAATTAATATTTATGTAATGTAAATAAATAAATTAGCTAGTTCACATATAATTAATTTGTATATCATGCAAACTATGAATTTATGTAATTAGTGTGTAAATCACGTATCTTAATGAAGTTTGAAAATTTTCATATATAAGTGAAGCATGAATAGATTTGTACAAATGAGTATGGAATTGAATTTCATAATGATGTTTAAAATGATAAGATGATTATGGTGAATATGAATTGAAATATTATTGAGATTTTTAAACAGGTAAATAGTGAGACACGCTAAACGGTAATAAATTAGGGAAAACTTCATCAGTTTCTCTGATGAATTTAATTTATTTTAAAATATAACAAGTTCAAAATTTTTTAAGGGATAAAGTAAGATAAGATAGGGTACTCCGACACCGAGTGTGACATGCCTTGCTCAGCTACACTATAGACGGGTGAGGAGTGTCACATCTGGGTTGACCTACATGGGTGATCCGATCTGTACTTTTAATTTCTCCCACTCACACATGATGCGTCAATTCTTATTTGAATTTTACAATATTCATATTCCGCAAATAGACCGTGTGATCAGTGACATACTTTGAGAGCTCGTTTGCTTTATACTCGTTAAAATAATATATCATTTCTATTGATGGAGCTTACAGTAGATGCAGTATGCAGTACCATAGATCATTTATCACATTTAAATATCTTCTGATCTCATTCACATATCCTGAGTTCACAATTATGTTTTCATCACAAATATAAACAAAACTGGCTAGCCTATGAACATAGACTAATGTGACAATTCTGATAATCTTTTTCTCTTCATGATAATTTTAACCTTAGTTTAACTTGCTTTTCTAGGAATGCCCCTCTAAATTGAATCTTTCATAACCCTTTAGCAACACCCTAAGATATCAAATATTAAACTAAGTCTCGAGCAACTGATTAGAGTCATAAGGGTACTAGGTAATCTTTAGGGTTTCACATAATACTAAGTAAAGGTCACACTTGTATTTCCCATTGATGGACAAAAATTGCACATGTGGTATGAATCACATGAAAGAAAATTACACCTAAAAGGTGCAAAATTTGCAATTTTTAATTTTTTCAATCCTAGTGTTTCATGTAACGTACAAACTTTTTATTCTATTGCAAAAACACATATTTTGGTTACAACAAATTGTAACTCAATAGTTAATGATCCTATTTGCCATTAGAAAACTAAAATCTTAAAATTAACAAGTTAAAGTTTAAGAATTTTACCCCAAAGGCATAGATCAAATTACAACACCTAATTTGGGTATAGTAGACCACCAAATGTTGATCCTCTAGTTTATCCACACAAACATCTTGATCAAAGCTTCATTAAGTGAACCAAAACTCCTTTCTTGTGCTTCTTTTAGCTTCAGCCAGCGTTGCACAAGGTGAAGTTTAGGGTTTTCCTAGGTTTTAGCTTTATAGAAGTGTATAGAAATTATTTCTATACCTTTAACTCAAGAATTATAACTTCTAATTTCTCTTAAATTAAGCATAAAAGGAAGAAGATAGAAAAGTTTACTTAAGAGAGAGAGAGAGTATATTTAGCTAAGAGGAAGAAGAAGAGGCATAATATTTTTCTCTTTTATAACTCGTAAATATTTTAATTGTTTTAATTATAATTAACTTTACAAGTGTCCACATTTAATTTCATAATTAAATGTGTTTTCTAACTCTTATTGGGCCACTTGTCAAGTTGAGTTAATTAGGAAATTAAAATTTTAATTAATTAGTAATATGAAAAATACTAATTAACTACTACTTTCTGTGTCGTTTGACTCAAGTCAAATTAACCAAATTAATTTCTTACCTTATGAATAATTAATTAAGTTTATATTTAAATAATTTAAATATTAACTTGAATACTTCCATTGAAGTATTTAGTTTCAAATAATGCTAGGGACGTTACAATCTAATTAGAAACTAAAAAAAAATTGATTAATTAACCAAGCCATTTAATCAATTAATCAAATTAATTTTGCTTTAATCATGTTGTTCTTTTGTGTGTGACTATCTAGGCTCATCACTAATTGGCAATGAGAATAATATTAACTCTTTAATATTATTGAAAATATTCCATATTTAAAATGAAATTCCCTTTTCATTTTTAGTTCTCATAAATCATGGTTGGCACCTAGCATAGTGTACCATGACTACCCAAATAGTTATGAATTAATCCTTAACTCTTGAACTTTGATCATATATACCATGTACTAAAATCTCTTCATTACAAAATCCCGATTCTAGCTAGAGTCATGATTTATGTCAAACTCTTATTGCTTATAATCATATGTCCTCATTTTAATTCTAATTCTTGATTAATAAGACTTTCCAGTCAGAAGCACTTTTTTTACTAAGTCTATCTATCCTGGCCAGGAATTTAACTTATCAAGAACAATTTAAATGGACATAGGATTTTATCCCTATTTACTTAGGGTAACGGATCCCATCTTGACTAAACACCTATTTCCATATATAACTAGTCGGAGCCAACAAATGCCCATATACTCATACTTAGTAAAAGCATGAAAACAGTATCAAACTCAAAGTATCTCTATATACGATAACCATGTCATCTCAGGTCAAGAGATTATATGCACTATTATAATTTAGATGATTATGTATTGATAAGAGTAAATTCTATGTACATATAATCTTACGTCATTGGTTTGGCTTACTTATTTAATAAATGTCCATTTTGTTTATTATATGGAATGAGACTCACTATTCATATCATTAGTATCTCATGCTAATCGATGGGAATAAATAAAATGACAGTATATATGGATAAATCTGAAGTATCCAAATTTGTAAACCATAATTTATAATATTTATACTAGAATGTTCTGTCACTCATTTCTTAATACTTTAAGAATGAAACATCTTACAAGTTACTAAAAGATATATTTTCAATTAAATTTAAACCATTTTAAAGTTAAAAGGAAAAGATATATGCCATCAAAAGTAGATAAATATTTACAAGATACAATTTGAAGATATGCTCTAGGGCATATTATTAGCAATCTCCCACCTACACTAGAGTTAATCATTATAAAATCTTAGACCCATTTTCTCAAGATGTTTATCTAACTAGTTTTGTATCATGGCCTTGGTGAATGGATCAGCTGGGTTCTCAACTGAAGCTATCTTCTGCATGGCTACATTGCCTCTCCCAATTATTTATCTGATAATATGATAGTACCTTTCTATGTGTTTGGATTTCTAGTGAAGCTAGGGTTCCTTTGCTTGAATAACAGCATCGTTGTTGTCACAATATAGAGGAATTGGTGATATAATCAAAGGAACCACTTTAAGTTCTATAGCAAACTTCTTTATCCAAATAGCTTCTTTTGCAGCATTAGATGCAGCAATATACTCGGCATCTGTAGTGGAATCTTCAGTTGTTGTTTACTTGAAACCTTTCTAGTTGACTACACATCCATTACAAATAAATACAAAACCTGAGATAAACTTTCTATCATCCACATTTGACTAAAAATCAGAATCTATCATCCACATTTGACTAAAAATCAAAAGTAAATCCTTAGTTCTTCTTAAGTACTTAAGGATATTCTTGACTACAGTCTAATGTTCTAAACCTGGATTGAATTGAAACTTGCTAGTCAAGCTAATAGCATAAAAAAAAATCCGATCTTGTACACAACATAGCGTATATAAGACTTCTAATTGTCGAAGCACATAGAATTCTTGCCATCTTTTCTCTTTCTTCTGGTGTCTTTGGAGACATTTCTTTGGAAAGATGGACACTGTGCCTTATAAGCAATAATCCTCTCTTGAAATCAAATATGATAAAACTTTTTAACACCTTTTCCAAATATAGACTTTGGGACAAATCTATCATTCTTTTCGACCTGTCTCTATAGATATGAATTTTCAAAATATAGGTTGCTTGTCCTAAGTCATTCATTGAGAAAATATTAGATAACCAGATTTTTACAGTTGTTAACATACTGATATCATTACCCATTAATAATATATTATCCACGTACAAGATGTAACACCCCTATTTGCATAGCTTGATATATTTCACTGTTCCGGTGATCGGTGTCAGTCCGGACAATTAAGAGAAGTAAAACCACGTCTAAGACACCTAGATAAGCCCTAAAAACAAATAATTAGTAATTGTCAAATAGTTGAGTATAAATAAGAAAAACATAACATAAGAAGTTAAATGAGTCGAGAGTCATAGTGATGGGTGACCTTCTCGGAAAGGACTGCGAGGTCGATTTAAACTTAAATTTTGAATCGTAAAATGTGACGCCGCTGTCCTTAGGACTATTGCGAACACAGTGGAAAAGAGAAAATCATGAAAAAAAATTGTTAAGTCGGTCAAATAATTAAGTCAGAGATCTAGAAGAAATATTGAATTATTTACAAACCGGATCGAACCGTCGAGGGGCAATTTGGTCAATTTACCCTGAGAGCTAACTCTTGACCTAACTGTCCAACAAAATCAGAGAAAAGAAAATTGGGATCAAGAATTAAATTAAAGAAAAATGGAAAAGGAAAAAGAAAAAAGAAAAGAAATTGCATTAGTGACATCATCAAAATAACATAAACTATGACATCACAAATAAATTATATTTAATTAAAATTTGACAAGTCAAAGAAAAGGGATAAAATCAAAAATTCAAAACAATTTTCACTCTTCTTCTTCCTTTAGCTGTAGCACCTTCTCGCTTCTCTCTCTCTTCCTTCATTTCTCCACCATTGATGAAGCCAACCCAAGCTCCATAAACCCTAAATTAGCCATAAGTTTCCTAAGATTTCTTAAGAAAACCTTATCCTTGACCCTTGATTTAGTTATTGACAACAAAAAGAAGGAGAAAGAAGGAGAGCTTAAGAAGGGAGAATAGACATATAAAAAGGTTAGTGTTGTTTTTAAAATCTCTCTTCTAATTCATGTGTATATAGTTAAGTAAATTTTGAAATTTAAGAAAAAAAAATGAAAATGAACAAAAGAATGCACAACCTTACCTACATGAATTTCAGCCTAAAGGTAGTGAACTAGGGTTGAGTGATTTTGATGAAAATAAAGAAGTAGTTAAGTGCAATTGAGTGTGTAGGTACTAATTATGCATTTAGATTTTACTAATTGAGCTAAGCATGAAAATTAGGGTTTTGGCACCTAGGGTTTGGGAGAGAAAAATGTGAGAATTAGTTTAATGATGTGGCTGACCTTACTTAAGTTTAGAAATGGTCATATATGACCAATTGTGGTGTGTAGGAAGTGTTGGAATTAAGTTTAAATTCGGATTGGTTATGGTCATTCTGCAAGTAGCATGACCTAGGTCCTTTTTAGGGACCAAAACTAAAAATTTACCAACCTAATTGGTGTGAGGCCAATTGGGAATGAAACTAGATACAAAATGACACATTTTTCATTTAGGAATCATGCCCAGAAAGTGACCATAACTTAGTGAACAAATTGGCCAAATCCGGATTAGGCAAACTGACCTGTAGAAAAATGACCAAATGAATATTATTTGTTTATTTGGCCATAACTTGGGCGAGGCAGGTCCAAATGACATGAAATTTTACTAGTAGAAAGCTGAGACATAGATGTACAACTTTCATGAGGAATACAAGTACAAATTATGCCCTTAAACAAGTCATTTAGCCACTCAAATTTAGTGACCCAAAACTATCAGAACCAAATTAGGTGCCCATAAAATCTGGGTTAGACCAATCCGGCCAGCCATGTTCAAATGGCTATACCTTGGGCTACAAAACTCCAAATGGAGTGATTCAAAAAGGGAAATAAGATAATAAGGAACAACTTTTATGAAGAAAACTTAGCCAAATTCTAACAGCAACATGACCAATGTAACAGTACAAAATAAGACACCAAAACTAAAAATTTGAAATTTGTGCCTAAAAGACTTAAGATTTGAGAAAACAACCAAAACCAACAAATTAGGTAACCAAAATGTGGTATGTGGGTGAAATTAGAATTCTCATACCTATTAAGCATTAGAAAGTCAACAAATTGACTTGAATAATATCGTGAATAGTAACCCCGAAATACAAATTTTAAAGAACGTCAAGTTTAGCATATTAAAGCTAGGCATAAGTAGATTTGAATTTATTTTTAGATTTATGATAAGTTGTGATACTAAAACTGCGTGTTTCAGTGGAAAAGAATACCGGGAAAGAACTCGAGGCATTGAGTCAAGGCCAAGAGGCGACTCGTATAAGGTTTGTGCACAACATCAATATTCTTTAAAATTCATTTACAAAGTGCATGAAATGTGTATTATGCTTTTGACTTAAATTGTTGAAAGTTTACTTGTATATATTTGAAATGGCATTAAATGTTTAGTAAATTGGTAAGACAGTTTTGCAACCATATTTTCATGACCATATATTTGAATGCCTCACTAGCATGACTAGTGGGAAATCAGTTTCGAATTTTAATTCATTCTCTGGATGAAGTGTTGAGGTGTGTGCCAGTAGAAGAAGAAATTGAATGGATATCCATATATTTGAGCTAGCTAGCTTTGTGATGTGACTTCTCATAAGCCTCTGGCTATTGAGATGATTATTGTTTCGAATGGCATGATATAACTGTGTGTTTTTATGAAATTCATTTTGAGACCTTCGAAATGAAATTGTTTGGATTAAAAGCTTATAAATCATGTTTATATTTATTTCTCATATTCAGTTAAGTTTTTGAATAAGTATGATTTAAATTCTGAATGAAATTATTTTGTTTTAATTTGAATAAAATTACTTAGTATTATTTTGGATGATATTGAATTGGAAATTATTGATTTGAATTTTGGAATTTGAGAAATGATGTTGAAATTTATTGTGGTGGATGTTGAAGTTGTTGAGTTGATAAGATAAATCATTTGAAGTGTTTTTTTCAAGTTTTTAAGATCTGTTTTATCAAAATACAGACAGCACTCTACTGAAACTTTTTTAAAATTTGCAGAAAAATAAAAAGGGGCAAAAATTTTAATTAGTTTTCAAACTCTAATTAAATGTTTTAATACATATTAGAAAATGCTCACCACTTCTAAAAAGTAAGAAAATGATTTTAAAATCCCTTGTAGGGTAGTTAATGAGTTGTCGGTAGGTGAAGTTCAGTAGTTCATTAGGTATTCTGCGGGATCATGTTATGCCTTACAGAGGGGTAAGGTGTGACATGTTTTAGTGGTATCAGAGCAAAATTTTAAAGTATGTTTTAACTTGTGAATTTGTTTCTTTTGTTTGCTAAGTACAACTGCTCAATATCCTTATTTGTTACATACAGTGCATTACATCATAAATATGAACTAACGG
This sequence comes from Hevea brasiliensis, assembly GCF_030052815.1. NCBI lineage: Eukaryota > Viridiplantae > Streptophyta > Magnoliopsida > Malpighiales > Euphorbiaceae > Hevea > Hevea brasiliensis. Next base: position 74,213,003 of record NC_079502.1, on the reverse strand, counting down.
AGGGAATCTCCTTGTGTTATTTGTTCAGGAGATATCCTAACTCCAGACTGATATAGAAGAAGGGGATCGCTCTATTGAGCAATCTGTTGAAGCTGAGGAACAAGGGGAAGCCCCAGCTCTACAAAATGTCAGTGGGTCAATGGAACTAGCCCCACAAATGCCACAATTTCCTGCACAGTTCACACAGCAGATAGCGGTAATGTTTTAACAAATGGCTGGGGGTATACCTGCTCAAGTTCCACCCCAGACTACTGTGGTGCAACCCCAAGCTCCGATTAGACAATATGGTAAGTTATTGAAGTATGGGGCCATGGAATTTAAGGTTACAGTAGACCCATTAGAGGCAGAGCAATGGCTGGAAAGAATGGACCGAGTATTCAAGAAATTGCACTGCTAAGATGAACTGAAATTTGAATATTCGGTATCTTTGCTACAAGGGGATGCTTATGATTAGTGGAAGACCATCCCCCACAGCTTGGTTGAACCACCAGTACTGACTTGAGATGACTTCATCAGAGAGTTTAGACAGAAATACGTCCTAGATGCATATGTGGATCAGAAACTACAAGAATTTCTGAGTTTGAAGGAAGGCAACAAAACAGTGGCAGAATATGAGAGGGAGTTCTCCCGCTTAAGCCACTATGCTGGGAGTCTCCTTTCTACCAGCAAAGAAAGGTGCAAGAGATTTGAGACTGATTTGAAGCTCAGTTTGAGGATGCAAGTAGTAGGATTTAGACACAGTAACTTCTTTGGGCTCATCTCTCAGGCACTTGAGTTAGAAAGAATTGAATTAGAAGCAACACCAGTGAAAGAGAAATCAGAGAGGACTGAGAAATCAGAAAAAGAAAAAGGTGAAAAATCAGTTGAACAAAGTCCCAGTGGGACATCTGGAAAAAAGAAGAAATTTGGGGGACCTAGCAGAGGACGAGGTAAAAGGTTTGGAAGGGGCAGATTCTCTGGTTAGAAACCCCCTAGACCAGGGGTTCATATCCTGCCCGCCCCTGTGAGACATGTGGCAAGATTCATGGGGGAGAATGCTATTGGGCAACAAGAGCTTGCTTTAACTGTGGAAGTAAGGGCCATTTTGCTAAAGACTGCACCAGTGCCCCTAGATTTGGGCCAGCTCCTACAACTGCAGAAGGGTCTGTTCAGAGTCCTGCTACTAGAGGTCACAACTGGTTAGCAGAGGAAGAGGCAAAGGTAGAGGCAATGCTTCTGGCAGTCAGGGTACTGTTGGCCAATCAGCACAAGGAAGTGCTTCAGCCAGGGTTTATATGATGAGACAGTGAGAAGAGGCTGAGACTTCCGATGTTGTAGCCGGTACATTCTCTATCTCTGATCAAGATGTATTTGTACTATTTGATCCATGTTCAACCCACTCGTATGTTAGTGCTAGCATAGTCAGTTCACTTACTATTCCGTGTCAAAATGGGTTTGAAGTGCTAGTAACTAGTCTATTAGGATAAGAGGTTTGGGTCAACAGAATCTAGAGAGACTATCCTTTGGTGATCCGAGGACATGTTTTTCTGTCAGATTTGATTGAAATGCACTTCAGAGATTATGATATCATCTTGGGCATGGATTGGTTAGCCATGCATCATGCCATGATTGACTGTAGACTGAAGACAGTCACTTTTGGTCTCTCTCTGTATGGTGATTTGGTAATACGTGGGGAGAGGGAGTTACTACCGTCAAATATCATTTCGGCTGCACTAGCCAGAAGAATGATCAGAAAGGGGTGTAAAGCATACTTGGCACATGTGATAGACACCCAAGTGAGGAGTCCAACACTAAGGGACATTCCTACAGTATGTGACTTTCCGGATGTGTTTCCTGATCAATTTTCAGGATTACCTCCAGAAAGAGAAGTGCAGTTTGAGATTGATGTTATGCCTGGTGTGGAGCCAATCTCCATAACACCATATAGAATAGCACCAGCAGAACTGAAAGAGTTGAAAGTGCAATTGCAAGAGTTGCTTGACAAGGGCTTTATCCGCCCTAGTGTGTCATATTGGGGAGCGCCAGTGTTGTCTGTAAAGAAGAAAGATGGCACTCTCCGGTTATGCATTGACTATCACCAGTTAAATAAGGTAACAATAAAGAATAGATATCCATTGCCCTGCATTGATGACTTGTTTGATCAGCTAAGGGGTGCAACTGTGTTCTCCAAAATTAACCTGAGATTAGGTTATTATCAGCTGAAAGTACAAGAGCAGAGTATTCATAAAATTGCCTTTAGAACCCGCTATGGCCATTATGAGTTCTTGGTCATGCCATTCAGGTAAATGCTCCGGCTACTTTTATGGATATGATGAACACTATCTTCATACCATACCTCGACCAGTTTGTTATGGTATTCATAGATGATATATTTGTCTATTCAAGGAGTGCAGAAGAGCATGATAGACATCTGTGGATTATACTGCATACTTTGAGGGAGAAACAGCTATACGCCAAATTGCCGAAGTATGAATTTTGGCTAAAGGAAATATCCTTCTTGGGGCACATAGTATCAGTAGAGGGCATCAAGGTAGATCTAAATAAGATAGAAGCTGTCCTTAATTGGAGGCCACCCAGAAATATCACCAAGATTCGTAGTATTCTGGGTTTAGCTAGATACTACCGTCGTTTTGTGAAGGGATTTTTAATGTTGGCATCTCCATTAACCAAATTACTTCGAAAAGATGTGAAATTTCAGTGGACGAACAAATGCCAGCAGAGTTTTGATGAATTAAAGAGGCGTTTAACTGAGGATCCAGTCCTGACTTTACCTACTCCAGGTAAAGAATACACAGTTTACAGTGATGCTTCTCACAATGGGTTAGGCTATGTATTAATGCAAGAATGGAATGTCATTGCCTATGCTTCACGCCAACTGAAACCGCATGAGAGGAACTATCCGACACATGACTTAGAGCTTTCAGCTATTGTGTTCACTCTTAAGATTTGTAGACATTATTTATATGGGGAGAAGTGCTACATCTACACAGTTCATAAGAGTTTGAAATATCTAGGCACTCAGAAGGAGTTGAATTTGAGACAGAGGAGATGGTTAGAGTTGATAAAAGACTATGATTGTCTGATAGACTATCAGCCAGGGAAAGCTAATGTGGTGGCTGACGCCTAAAGTCGCAAGGCTATGGCAGGTCTCAGAGTTTCTCCTTTGTCTATTGTGACACCTCTTACCCGTCTACAGTGTAGCTGAGCAAGTTATACCACTCAATGTGCCGGAGCACCAATTTATATTTCTAATTACAATTTATCCCTTTTAATTTATTTATTTACAATTTTTTTGATAAATCTGAATTTTTCCGCAAATTTTATAGAAAATCCGGCAGAGTGCCAGCTGTAAATTGGAAAAACAGTTCTTCTGAACCTGTTTAAAAATACTTCCAATATAATTTCCAAATCCAAACTCCATTATACACATTCAAGTCAATCTCAAAATCTCAATCTCAAATCACAACACTATTTTCAAAAATATTTCTTTTCACTTCATTGCTGGAAGCACATTCATAAATATTTCTCAACATAATATACAGAAAATTCCAATAATATGAAATTTCATATATTTACATCATTAAATAATTGCAAGAGTTTATAGTTACAACCCAAATCTAATACAAAATGCAAAATATAAAATGCTACCCAAAATCCTAATGTCCTACCATATGTAGTGCAGATGTGAGGTGACTCTGGACTCCGGATGCAGCTCTGAATGCTCACCCTGTCTGATGTCTGCTGGGCTCCCCAGCTAGGTCTCCAGTACCTGCGCATGGCAAAAGTAACGCGCTAAGAAATTCTTCTTAGTGGTGACAATATAAAATAAAATAAAATGAAATAAAAATAAAAATGCAAAATGTATGTTTACATTTTTGCGTAGACTTAATTTCTGCTATTAGTTACAGTATTATCCATTTAAAATTCTGTAAAGTTTATTATCATTGCTCAAGTAACTCATACTAATTGATTGGACTGGATAAAAGGGTAAACTGGCACTGGGTACTAAGTACCTTGGACCATCACACCATCGGTCACATTGTGTCTCCTAGTGTGCAACAGAATAGCTAATAAGCTATAATAATTATCGGGGTTAAAACCCAAGTGTAATAATTCAAATAACATAGCCAAAGGCTATTATGTCACAGAATGGCATGGGAAGCCATGAAACACAGAATGGCAGGAAGCCATATGCAGTACTACTAACAGAACCCTATTGGCATGCCAAGCTATCCAAACCAATCCTGTTAGGTATACTAGGGCATTTCACACTTTTAAGTTTCACAATTTTTGGAATTTAAGTTTTAGTGTTACTATTCCATTCATTGGTCAACAAAAATGTTGACTTTTGCATAGACAATAGGTACATTGGTTTTAATATCATCAACATACCACATTTTGCATTCAAAATTTATTGGTATTGGTTGCCAATACCATTTCTAAGTTTAATGTTAGTTGAGCAGAATTTTCACTTTTTATGCCTTGTTTTACTGTTCCATTGGTCAATTTGCAGTGGGAATTTGGCAAACTGATCAACATGAAAGTTGTTCCTTATTTTGTCTAGTTACATTTACTTTTTTGAATCACTCCATTTGGAGTTTTGTAGCTCAAGTTATGGTCCAAAAACCACAACTGGCCGGATTGAAATTTTGTCCAGAATTTCTGGACTGACCATATCTACAGTGCAATGAATAGTGACTGCAACTCACCTTTTGAATAGGTTCTGGTCATAATTTGGGTTAGCTTTCTTCATGAAAGTTGTTGGTATATATCTCAGGTTGTCGCTGGTAAAATTTCAAGTCAATTGGACCTTTCTACACTGATTTATGGCCAAATGACCAAATACTATTCATTTGGTCATTTTGCCCAGGCAGACTGCAGGTCACCCCGATTAGGGCAAGATTTTGGTCCACTTGGTTTGGTTTTATGGGCATGGTTTCTTCACAAACGTTGTGCCATTATGTGTCTAGTTTCATATCCAATTATCTTTTTACCAATTGAACCTCTACAAATTCAAGTTATGGCTGTCCAAACCTGCTGGACTCATGTCCAATTTTGCAGGTCATCTAGGGCAGCCACACGAAACCCAAATCCCATCACTCAACTCACTTCATTTTTTATTTAAACAGAACTAAATGGTCACTAATTGACCATTAATACCTATTTTCATCATCACATGGTCAACGTCCCATTTTTTCCACCCCAAACCCTAACTCACACATTACCATTCATGCATTTTCATTGCATTTCTTCAATCCACTTACAAGATGCACATTAAGGGTAGCCATAATAACCTTTTAACTTCATTAAACTCATCACAAACAAACCCTAACCATGGCTACCAAAAATTTAGGGTTTACATACAAATGGCATTCAACAATTTTTCTTTGTAATTTACACTCATTCAAAGTCCTTAACATGAATTTAAAGTAAAATTCATGGTTAGGTCACTAACCTCTATGGAGTGAGATTTTTCCCACTTGCTAAAACTCTTGTTTTCTTCTTTTTTTTTGCTCCCAAATGAATCTCCAAGGGGTAAGGACACTTTTTTGTGTTGGGAGTATAGGGTTTAGTGGGGTGAGAGCTAAGGAAATCAAGCTTTGAAAAAGCTTGCTATGATTGGCAATGGTGGATAGGTTTACGGCAAGGAAGAAGAAAGGGAGAAGAAGTCTGATTTTTTGTTCATTTTCCAGCCCATTTTTCTCTTTTAAGTAAGCTTATGCCATGTGCTAACTTTGGGTTGGTTGGGAGAATCTTAATGACATCATTATGATGTCATAAGTCCATTTTCTTTCATTTTCTCTCCATTTCTTGTCTAATTAATTTTAATTAAATTTTTAACAACATTTAATCATATTTTATGTTATATAAATTATTTATTTAACTGGAAAAGTTGGCCAAAAATCATCTCTGAAGACGAAATGATCAAAATGCCCTCCGTTTGGCTTAACGGGCCAAAATTGTCTGTACCGATTGAAAAATTTTTCTAAGTATTTTCTTGGCATTCTAATGCCATAAGAACCTCAATAACCCTTCTCTGGAGTCTCAATAATTATTTTATAATTTTTCCCCTGGGTCTAAGGCTCCTAGTTGCAAGAACCGCAACTTCTCACTAGGTTACCCATTGCTAGGGCACCGGCTCATTTAACTTGGTTGTATTTTATTTCTAAAATTTTTCCTAAATTTTTCTTATTAATATTTTAGTTAATTATGGTTCCTCACTTTAGTTTAAATATTTTTTCCTGGACGTTCTAGCTGTACGAACTAGCTAAAGTGAGGACCGAAACAATAGACTGTACGGACTAGCTAAAGTGAGGATGTTACATCTATGGTACATGAGTTAAGATCATTACATGTCAGCTTAGAGATTAATAATGAGGGACAGACAGCAGCTGCATGGCATGTACAGCCAGTGTTGATTGAACATATCAGAATGGCTACTCAAAATGATTAGAAATATCATAAGCTATTAGAAAAAGTCAGAATGGGCAAGAAACCAGAATTCTTAGTAAGAGATGACGGTCTACTGCTTCACTAGGGCAGAATGTGCATTCGTAATGACGTTGTGTCACACCCTACCACTCTGTAAGGCATAACATGATCCCGTAATATACCTAATGAATTACCAACTTCGTCTACTGATAACCCATTAAATACACTATAAAGGATTTTAAAACTTTTCTTACTTCTTTTTATAGTGGTGAGAGCTATTTACAAGTGTAAAAAGTTTTTTCTTTTTTGAACTGAAGTGAAACAGCTAACACATTTGGATTATTGGTCATTTCTATAAAAATTTTGGCAGAGTGCCATCTGTATTTTGGAATAAAATAGTTCTTCAAAAGCCTATAAAAAGCACTTCAAATATATTTCCCAATCTCAAACTCCAACATTTAATCAAGTTAATATGTTTCTCAACTTAAATCCACAGTAATTTTTTAGTATTTTCAAAGGCTGAGATAAAAGAAATATATCACAAATTTTACAAGTCAAAATAATTTACAACTTATTTTACAACTTCAATGTACAATTTTAAATTTACAACTGCTCAAAACTAAGAACACTATATACATACAGTGAACATACATTACAATACAAAATGCAAAATATGGTATACTCAATATACCCGATGAACTCTCAATATAGCATTAGCAGCCTAGTCTGTTGCCCTGTCAGTCTGTCTACCTGCGACAGCAATGAAAAGCTATCGCTGAGTAAAATTTACTCAGTGGTGCATAATATCAATTTGAAATGCGATATATAAATCTTTTATTGACAATTCACAAATCAAATAATTCACAATTCCATTTCACAATTTACAAAGTTCATATAACACAAATTTGATCAAATAACTGAATAATACAGTTTTGCCAATCAATAACACCATTTGATCAAATAACTGAATAATACAGTTTTGCCAATCAATAACACAATTTAGGCCATGACACAATTTTTTTCCACACATGCCGTGTTGTACACCACGACAAGACACACTCACCCCAATAATCGAAATCAATGAGGGAGGAAGCTAGCTAAATAATGAGTACTTATCCACACTCACCTCACACTGGCAAGTCAATGAGGGAGGAACATAATCACACTCACCCCAGACTGATAAGTCAAAGAGGGAGGAATATAATAATAGTGTCATGCCAAGTGTGAATCAAAACAATTCCAAATCACAATATTTCATACAAACCACAAATCACATTTTATCTCAAAATTTCCATTTGCAAAGTAGTCAACACAATAATTTCCAAATAATATTTCCAAAGCCAAAACAATAAAAAATTATTCATAACTCATTTCTCCAAATAAATTTTTTGGTAAAAACAGTGACCATAAAAAGTATTGTGCACAGACACAATTTAAAACTATAATGTTCAAATAAATTTTTAAGTAGAAAATAAGAAATCAAAATTATTGTGCACAAACATAATTTAAAACAATAACATACAAATAATCAAAATTTATTTCAATTGAAAAATTCAAAAGAAATAACTATTATGCACAAACCTCTGATAACTGTCTCTTGCCTCTGACTCAGTATTTCCTTCCCTTTCCCTGAGTCTTTCCTAACTGAAGTGTTTCAGTACTCATTTAAACCGTCTCTAACAATAAGGCTTAATACTCAATTTATTTAATTCTATCATTTTCTTAGTCAACCTAAGATGTTGACCCTCAATGTAGTCCAGGTGAATTAGGTTTTAATGTTACCAATATGTCACATTTTATAGCCTTTTAGTGTTTGTACATGTTACCTAATTCATTTCCATATATAGTGCATTTTATTGAAATTTTTCGGATTCCGATATACCAATTTGACCTAACCGGATGACCTAGTTTCCTCGGTTTTCGAGTTTCGATCAAAACTACAAACTTGTAGGTCTATGTATTATTGCACGCGGGGCAAAATTTCTGGTCATTCTAAGTTATGTAGACCAAGTTATTTTCATTTTACTATTGCTGGTCAATATGTATCAAAATGGTCACTTTAGGTCACTTTTAGGTCACTTCTGGTTCGGCCATCTTTTGGACCCGAAAAGGCTTGCTTATGGTCATTTCTAGGCTTTGGTGTCTTCATAAGAATTGTAGATATATGTCTTAACTATTCATGGTAAAAATTTCAGGTCAATTGGACCTGTTTTGAGTGAGTTATGGCAAAAACACTAACTACTACCCAAATGGTCAATTTTCAGGCCTTAAATGCACTAATCCGGATTTGGTCATTTTTCAAGTTACCTTCCAAGCAGAATTTTGGTAAGCTTCCTTCATAAAAGTTGGCACTTTTTGTGCCTAGTTTCACTTCCAATTGGTCTCATACCAATTGGAGTCACACACTTAAGGTTCTAAACCAAAACCTATAGTGCCCCATTGCACATTGTTCATCACTCATCAATTACACATTTAACACTTATCAAGTTACACATTCATGCCATTTCTGTTTTGTACCATAACATAAACACATTTCACAACACATTTTTGGTCATTTTGGTAGCTTATAACCGCACTCAATATGCACATTATAGTCCAGAATTTTCCAAGTTCAAATTACTAACAATTTAACCACATAACCTAGCTCATTTACATGTCCAAACTCAAACCTTTATACACATATACATGCTGCCATAACAAGTACCATAATTCAACAATAATATTCCATAAACCAAACCATGAAATAACATATTTTGGTCCACACTTCAAATTGCTGAATTGTAATCTTCTTCACTTAGCTTTCCAAGCTTTCAAAGTCAAGTGTACATTCACATATACATTTAGTATACATCACCCAATTTATTCCTACACACATAAACACTTCATCAATACTTTAATCTACCATTTACATGCAAGGATAAACTATTCTTATGGAGTTTCCATGGCTGCCAAAAATATACATCTCCCTTAAAACATCAAACTCCAAAAATCTTTCCACAATTCAACTACCCATAACATCCACACAAACTTTAATGAAGCAATAATGGAAAATACTCACTTACTACTTTTGAACTTCTTCAAAACCTCACCAAAATTTATTTTTCTTGCTCCTAGTATGCTGCCCAAGTTGTATAGAATAAATTTAGTGAAGAAACCTAGAAAGATTGATGGCTTGATGATGGTGCTTTTGCCCTTGCATGGTGGACGCCATGGATGTTTCCATGGAAGAAAGATTTTGGTCAAGAAGAAGATAGAATGAGGAAGAAGAAGGCAATGGTTCTGCACCTGTCCCACTTTAGTTTTTAGGTGTCCAAATGAAATTTTAGTGGAGCACTAATTAATTTAATATAATTGTTTATTTAAAGTTTCTAAAATTTGCAATTTGGCCACCACACTTTCATTAATTATATTAGGTACCACTCTTTTAATTTTTCATGAAATTTTCCAAGTGTAATATCATTTATTTTTAATGGACATTTAGGTCAAAAGACAACTCGAGGTGTCAAATGACCACAATGCCCCTGTTCGGGTTGCATTCCTGATTTTTTGGTAACACTGAGTTTTGTCGTTTTCTCGATTTCTCACTTTTGTTTATACTAATTAATTAATTTTTCTTTGATATTTCTAATGATATTTATACTTCAATAGACATTTATTTAAGTCCTAAAAATATTTTCCAGGGTTTCTCGCGGTCCAAGGCTAGTCAACAGTCCACGCCGCAACTTCCTAGTGCGGTCACCCATTGCTAGAGTTCTCGGCTCGTTTAACTGGGTTACATTTCATTGCTATTATTTTTCTAAGTGTAGTTCTAGGCATTCTAGCCGTCCGAACAGACACTGATCACCTAAACAGTAGAATGCACCACCGAACATAGGGGTGTTACACGTTGACTTGAGACAAATCATTTTGAAGGAAGCACATGAGTCTCTTTTTGCTATGCACACTGGTGGCACAAAAATGTATAGAGGGCTAAAGGAGCATTACTGGTGGATGGGTATGAAAAGAGATATGGCAAAATTTGTTTCCAAATACCTAACTTATCAGCAAGTGAAGGCAGAGCATCAAGTACCAGCTAGTTTGTTACATGCAGTACTAGTACCAGAATGGAAATGGGAGAGAATAACAATGAATTTTGTGATGGGACTTCTGAGGACACAGAAGAGTCATGATGCAGTATGGGTTATTTTTGACAGACTGACCAAGTCTACTCATTCCTTGCCAGTATGGATGGACTACAGTTTATAAAGATTGGCCAAGTTGTACATTGATGAGATAGTAAGACTGCATGGAGTGCCAGTATCCATTGTATCTGACATAGATCCTAGGTTCACTTATAGATTCTGGGGTAGTCTTCAGAGAGCCCTAGGAACTAGATTGAACTTCAATACGGCATTCCACCCATAGACAGATGGCCAGTCTGAGGACATGCTACGAGCTTGTGTGATTGAATTTGAGGGCAGTTGGGATACACAATTGCCTTTGATTGAGTTTGCTTACAACAACAGCTACCAATCAAGCATTGAGATGCCTCCATATGAAGCTTTGTATGACAGAAAGTGCAGAACTCCTCTGTGTTGGGATGAAGTAGGTGAAAGGAAGATGATTGGGCCCGAAATTGTTCAATAGACTGAGGAGAAGATCAGGTTGATCAAAGATTGACTCAAAGCTGCATCAGACCGCCAGAAGTCCTACATTGATCTAAAGAGAAGGGATATTAAGTATGCACTGGATGAGAAAGTATTCCTCAAGGTTTCCCCTTGGAAGAGAATTATGAGATTCGGTAGAAAGGGGAAACTGAGTCCTCATTTCATTGGGCCATATGAGGTTCTGGAAAGAGTGGGTCCTTTGGCATATCGTTTGGCACTACCTCCAGAGTTAGAGAAGATACATAATGTCTTCCATGTATCCATGTTGAGGAGGTATCGATCAGACCCATCTCATGTACTACCAGTAGAAGAAATTAAAGTGAATCCAGACCTCACATATGAGGAAGAACCCATAGAGATTCTAGCATATGAGGTGAAGCAGCTACGAAACAAGCAGATACCATTAGTGAAAGTGCTGTGGAACCATCATTAGTGCCAAGAAGCTACTTAGCAACGAGAGGAGGACATGAGGAGACAATACCCACAACTATTCAGAGATTAATACCAGGTAAAATTTCGAGATGAAATTTATTTGGGGGGGGGGAATTGTAACACCCCTATTTGCATAGCCTGGTATATTTCACTGTTTTGGTGACCGGTGTCAGTCTGGACAATTAAAAGAAGTAGAACCACGTTTAAGACACCTAGATAAGCCCTGAAAACAAATAATTAGTAATTGTCAAATAGTTAAGTATAAATAAGAAAAACAGAACATAAGAAGTTAAATGAGCCGAGAGTCACAGCGATGGGTGACCTTCTCGGGAAGGACTGCGAGGTCAATTTAAACTCAAATTTCGAACTGTAAAATGTAATGCCGCGATCCTTAGGACTATTGTGAACACAGTGGAAAAGAGAAAATCATGAAAAAGAATTGTTAAGCTTGTCAAATAATTAGGTCAGGGATTCGGAAGAATTATTTGCAAACTGGATCGAACTGGCGAGGGGCAATTTGATCAATTTACCCCGAGAGCTGACTCCTAACCTAACTGTCCAATAAAATCAGAGAAAAGAAAATTTCAGAATCAAGAATTAAATTAAAGAAGAATGGAAAAAGAAAAAGAAAAAAGAAAAAAGAAAAGAAATTGCATTAGTGACATCATCAAAATGACATAAGTTATGACATCACAAATAAATTATATTTAATTAAAATTTGACAAGTGAAAGAAAAGGGATAAAATCAAAAATTGAAAAACAATTTTCACTCTTCTTCTTCCTTTAGCCGTAGCACCTTCTCGCTTCTCTCTCTCTTCCTTCATTTCTCCACCATTGATGAAGCCAACCCAAGCTCCATAAACCCTTAATTAGACATAAGTTTCCTAAGATTTCTTAAGAAAACCTTATCCTTGACCCTTTGTTTAGCTATTGACAATAAAAAGAAAGAGAAAGAAGGAGAGCTTAAGAAGGGAGAATAGACATATAAAAAGGTTAGTGTTGTTTTTAAAATCTCTCTTTTAATTCATGTGTATATAGTTAAGTAAAATTTGAAATTTAAGAAAAAAAAAAAGAAAATGAACAAAAGCATGAACACCCCTACCTACTTGAATTTTGGCCTAGAGGTAGTGAACTAAGGTTGAGTGATTTTGATGAAAATAAAGAAGTAGTTAAGTGCAATTGAGTGTGTAGGTACTAATTATGCATTTAGATTTTACTAATTGAGCTAAGCATGAAAATTAGGGTTTTGGCATTTGGGGTTTGGGAGAGAAAAATGTGAGAATTAGTTTAATGATGTGGCTGACCTTACTTAAGTTGAAAATTGATCATGTATGACCAATTGTGGTGTGTAGGAAGTGTTAGAATTAAGTTTAAATTTGGATTGGTTATGGTCATTCTGCAGGCAGCATGACCTAAGTCTGTTTCAGGGACCAAAACTGAAAATTTACCAACCCAATTGGCGTGAGGCCAATTGGTAGACACAAAATGAAACATTTTTCATTTAGGAATCATGCCTAAAAAGTGACCATTACTTAGTGAACAAATTGGCCAAATTCGGATTAGGCAAACTGACCTGTACAAAAATGACCAAATGAACAGTGTCCATAACTTGGGCTAGGCAGGTCCAAATGACCTAAAATTTTACCAGTAGAAAGCTGAGACATAGCCCTACAACTTTCTTGAAAAACATAAGTCCAAATTATGCCCTTAACCAAGTCATTTAGCCACCCAAATTTAGTGACCCAAAACTGCCAGAACCAAATTAGGTGCCTAGAAAATCTGGGGTTGACCAATCTTGCCAGCCATGTTCAAATGGCTATAACTTAGGCTACAAAACTCCAAATGGAGTGATTCAAAAAGGAAATAAAGTTAAGACAATAAGGAATAACTTCTATGAAGAAAACTTAGCCAAATTGTAACAGCAACATGACTAATGGAACAGTACAAAACAAGACACCAAAACTGAAAATTTTAAATTTGTGCTTAAAAGACTTAAGATTTGAGAAAACAACCAAAACCAATAAATTAGGTAACCAAAATGTGGTATGTGGGTGAAATTAGAATTCCCATACCTATTAAGCATTAGAAAGTCAACAAATTGACTTGAATAGTATTATAAATAGTAACCCCGAAATACAAATTTTAAAGAATGTCAAGTTTAGCATATTAAAGCTAGGTATAAGTAGATTTGAATTTATTTTTGGATTTATGATAAGTTGTGATAATGAAACACTGTGAAACTGTGTGTTTCAGTGGAAAAGAATACTGGGAAAGAACCCTAGGCATCGAGTCAAGGCCAAGAGGCGACTCGTATAAAGTTTATGCACAACATCAATATTCTTTAAAATTCATTTGCAAAGTACATGAAATGTGTATTATGCTTTTGACTTAAATTGTTGAAAGTTTACTTGTATATATTTGAAATGGCATTAAATGTTTAGTAAATTGGTAAGACAGTTTTGAAACTATAGTGTCATGACCATAGATTTGAATGCCTCACTAGCATGACTAGTGGGGGAAATCAGTTTCGAATTTTAATTCCTTTTTTGGCTGAAGTGTTGAGGTGTGTGCCAGTTGAAGAAGAAATTGAATGGATATCCATATATTTGAGCTAGCTAGCCTTGTGATGTGACTTCTCATAAGCCTCTGGCGATTGAGATGATTATTGTTTCGAATGGTATGATAAAACTGTGTGTTTTTATGAAATTCGTTTTGAGACTTTCGAAATGAAATTGTTTGGATTAAACGCTTATAAATCATGTTTGTATTTATCTCTCATATTCAGTTCAGTTTTTGAATAAGTATGATTTAAATTCTGCATAAAAGTTATTTTAATATGTTGTGCACCACTTAGTCATAGTACTCAGCGATGGCTCTTCTTGCTGTCGCAGATATGGAGACTAGAGGGGTAGCAGAGTGAGCTGCTAAAGATTGTGGAGCCACCTTCCCTGAAATTCTATTGGGCATATTTTATACCCTGATTGTAATAATTATTTTGATGTATGTAAATGTATGTACATGTAGAACTGGTCATGAGTAGTTGTATAAAGTTTGTAATAATATTAGTTTGGATTTTTCTAATGTAAATTTTGGATTGCTGAATGGAAATTGTTTTAACTTTAATGAAATATGAATGAAATTATTTTGTTTTAATTTAAATAAAATTACTTAGTATTATTTTGGATGATATTGAATTGGAAATTATTGATTTGAATTTTGGAATTTGAGAAATGATGTAGAAATTTGTTATGGTGGATGCTGAAGTTGTTGAGTTGATGAGATAAATCATTGGAAGTGTTTTTTTCAGGTATTTGAAGAACTGTTTTATCAAAATACAGACGGCACTCTGCCGAAATTTTTCTAAAATTTGCGGAAAAATAAAAAGGGATAAAAATTTTAACTAGTTTTCAAACTCTAATTAATTATTTTAATATCTATTAGAAAATGCTCACTACTTATAAAAAGTAAGAAAATGATTTTAAAATCCCTTGTAGGGTACTTAATGAGTTATCGGTAGGTGAAGTTTGGTAGTTCATTAGGTATTCTACGGGATCATGTTATGCCTTACAGAGGGGTAAGGTGTGACACAAGACAAGGAAAATAAGTGCACTTCCACTGACCTTCTTGTACACACATGGCTCATCTTCATTTTTTATAAAATCAAAAGATTTAATGGCTTCATCAAAATGAATGTTCTAACTCCTCGAAGCTTATTTTAGACCATAAATGGATCTTTTGAGCTTGCATACTTCAGAACTATCCTTTGATTCAAAACCCTTAGGTTGTTCTATGAAAATGTTTTCCTCTATGTATCCATTGAGAAAAGCAATTTTGACATCCATTTGTCAAATTTCATAATCATAGTATGCCGTTATTGCCAATAAAATCCTAATGGATTTAAACATGGCTATAGGGGAAAATGTTTCTTCTTAATTGATAGCTTGCCTTTAGTGAGACCCTTTCGCTATTAGCCTTGCTTTATAGGTTTTTACCTTTCCATTAGAATCAATTTTTCCCTTGAAAACCTATTTATTCTCTATTGGTACAATACCTTCAGGTGGGTCAATAAGATCCCAAACTTGATTCTTATACGTGGAATCCATTTCAGATTTCATGGCGTCTATCCATTTTGAAGAGTCTATATCTGATATAGCTTCTTCATAAGTTATAGGATCAATACCATGATCAGTTTCTTCATGAACAAATAACTCTTGTTCATTCTCATGAAGAAATCTATATATATCCAAAGGATGAGATATTCTACTTGATCTTTGAGGAATGGTTGTGGAGACATCAGTAATGGGTACAGGCTTACAAGATGGATCAATATCCATTGTATTTGTTTATTGATCAAAATTCTCTAATTCTAATTCTATCTTCCTTCCTTTGCCACATTCTTGAATAAACTCTTTCCCAAGAAAAATAACATCTCTATTTATCACAACTCTTTATGTTTTAGGAAGATAGAAATAACATCCAAAGCTATCTTTTGGATATCCAACAAACCATCCCTTTTCAAATTTTATTTCCAATTTATCAATCTTCAGATTTTTAATATAAGCTGGACAACCCTAAATTCTAACATGTTTAAGACTTGTTTGTCTTCTATACCATATCTCATATGGAGTGGAAGAAACTGACTTTGAAGGGACATGATTTAAAAGGTATAAAGTTGTTTCTAATATAAATCCCCATAAGGAGATTGAAAGGTCAGTATAGCTCATCATACTTCGTATCATATCTAATAGAGTATGATTTCTCCTTTCAGATACCCTATTTAATTATGGGATTTCTATAGGAGTTAATTGAGAAATAATGCCATATTCTTTTAAGAACTTATTGAATTCAGTACTTAAGTATTCACCTCATCGATTTTATCTTAGAGTTTTAATACTTTTTCCTGTTTGTTTTTCTACTTTAGATTTGAATTCTTTGAACTTTTCAAAGGATTCATGCTTATATTTCATTAAATATAAATATCCATATCTTGATTTATCATTTGTAAAGGTAATGAAGTAGAAAAAACCGCCTCTTGCTATTTCTTTAAATAGACCACGTACATCACTATGTATTAGTTCCAAAATTTCTTCAGCTCTTAATCCTTATCCAATAAAAGGTGATCTTGCCATTTTGCCCTGAAGACAGGACTCACAAATTGGAGTAAGTTCAGAACCTAATAAGGATAAAATCATATTTTCCAATTTTGTAATTCTATCTTCTGCAATATGACCTAATCTTAATTGCCAAAGTTGTCTCGAACTTGATTTGGTTTCAATGATTGTATTAAACTCAATTCGGTTGCTTGGACTTGTCTTGTTATTATTATCCAAATAATAAAGACCATCTTGCAAATAATCCACGCCAATAATTTTATTTCTAAAATAAATATTACAAACATCATCTATGAAATGAAATTCATATCCATTACTAGTCAAACTAGATACAGAAATGACGTTTTTAAAAGCATCAGGTACATATAATACATGATCCAAAAATAAAACATATTCTTTTAGATACAATGATTTATATCCTATGGCTAATGCTGCAACAGTTGCTCCATTACCAATCTGGAGTCTAACATCCTATGCTTTCAATCTTTCACTACTTGCTAGTTCTTGCATATCAAAACATACGTAAGAACTTATACCAGTACCTAAAACCCAAGCTGCAAATAATGTCACACCTTACCTGTAAGGCATAACATGATCTCGTATAATACCTAATGAACTACCAAACTTCACCTACCGATAATTCATTAAGTACACTACAAGGGATTTTAAAACCATTTTCTTACATTTTGGAAGTAGTGAGCGTTTTGGTAGGAATTAAAACATTTAATTGAAGTTTCAAAATTAGTAAAAATTTTTGTCCATTTTTATTTTTGTGTAAATTTTATAAAAATTTCAGCAGAGTGCCGTCTGTATTTTGAGAAAACAGTTCTTCAAATACCTGAGAAAAACACTTCCAATAAATTTTTCCATAACTCCCAACCTCCAATTAATCTCAATTCTCAAATCAAACTACTTCAAAATAATTCCACAATTTAATCCAAGTTTGTCATCTCAAAATATTTCATCATTTCATTCAACAAAGCTAATTTACATTCATAATTTAATTTAGAGATATTAAATATGAAAAATAATATTATTATAATTTATTATACAACTGCTCAACTTTACATTGATGCATAAAACATTACAATATTTACATCAATTAATTACAAGGGTATAAATAAATACCCGTACAAAAAGGATCAGTGAAGTCCTCAATATCAGTAGCAGCTCACTCTGTTGCTTTCTCCTTGCTCTTATCTGCGACAGCAAAATAAGCTATCGCTGAGTATAAAAATACTCAATGGTGCACAATAAAAAAAAATTTGAAGTACAATACATAAATCATTCATTGACAAAATACAATTTAAATGTTGCAAAATTACATTTCACAAATTATCAAAGCTCATTATAAAAAAAATTTTGGGTCAAATAATTTAATAAACACAGTATTGCCAATTCATACACAACTTAAGCCATGACACAAAATTTTGGATCAATGCCGCATTTTACATCACAACAAAGCAATCTACAACCTCACAAATTGAAATCAATAAGGGAGGTGGCTAGCTAGCTAATGAGTACTCATCCGATCTACAACCTCAACTGGTAAACCAGAGAGGGAGGAAAATAATCGATCTCAACCCCATAAATGGAGGAGGAATAATAAGGCACTGTCATGCTAAGTGTAAATCAAAAATCCATTTCAAACATTTTATTCAAATATTGCATACAAAAATCAAATCAATTTCCAAAGTTACAATCTCATCACAAAGTGGCAACACAAAAGTTCTTAAACTCATAATGCGTACTAAATCAATATTTGAAGGATAAAATGCTAAAATAGAGTTTATTGTGCACAACCCTGACGTGAGTTGCCTCTAGGCCTTGACTCAGTCTCTTAGACTTTTCGAGCCTTTTTCAGCTAAAACAGATAGTTTCATAGTGTTTCAGTACTATAACTTAGCATAAATCCAAAAATAAATTCAAATTCACTTTTATCTAGCTTATATATTCTAAACTTGATGTTCTTTAAAATTTGTGTTTCGGGGTTACTATTCACTATCCTATTCAAGTCAATTTATTGACTTTCTAACGCTTAATAGATATGGGAATTCCAACTTCACCCACATACCATATTTTGGTCACTAAATTTGTTGGTTTTGGTCATTTTCTCAAAACTTTGGTCTTTTAGGCAAAATTGTAAATTTTCAGTTTTGGTGTCTTAGGTTTCACTGTTTTATTGGTCATTTTGCTGTTAGAATTTGGCAAAATTTTCTTCATAGAAAATGTTCCCTATTGTCTTAACTTTATTCTTCTTCTTGAATCACTCCAATTAGAGTTTTCTAGCTCAACTTATAGCCATTTGAATCATGGCTGCCGGATTGGACTTAACCCAGATTTTTGGGCACCAAACTAGTTCTGGCAGTTTTAGGTCACCAACTTTGGGTGGCCAAATGACTTGGTTAAGGGCATAATTTGGGTTTGTGTTCTTCATGAAAGTTGTTGGTCTATATCTCAGCTGTCTACTGGTAAATTTCAGGTCATTTAGACCTGTCTAGCCCAAGTTACGGCCAAATGAACAAACACTGTTCATTTGGTCATTTTTGTACAGGTCAGACTGCAATAATCCGGATTTGGTTAATTTGTTCACTAGGCTATGGTCACTTTTTGGGCATGATTCCTAAATGAAAAATGTTATATTTTGTGTCTATTTTCATTCCCAATTGGCCTCACACCAATTGGACTTGTAAATTTTCAGTTTTGGTCCATCAAAGGGACCTTGCAGCATGACCTTAATCACTCCGAATTTAAACTCACTTCCAACACATCTCAATTGGTCACCAATGACCATTTCTCACCTCAAACCAAGTCCAACAAACCATTTAACACATTCCCACATTTTTGTCTCCAAAACCCTAGATGCTAAAACCCTAGTTCATCTATTTGATGCATTTAACTAATTTCAAGCATACTAGCATTACTTCTATACTCATGTAAGCTTACCTTCACTTTGAATTCAATCAAATTCATACACACACATCAAAACCCTAGCTGGCTGAATTTTCCTCTAATCCTCCAACAATTAATTTCTTTTCATTTTAAGCATATTTCTAAGTTCTTCATGCTATAAATACTTAAATTAAACTAAAAACTTAAAGTGAACTCACTAACCTTGAATTGCAGAATTTTTTTCCTCTTCAACTCCTTCCTTTCTTCTTTCTTTCTTGCTCAAACTTCTTTTCAAGACTAAAAGACCAAGTTTAATTAAGGTGTTTGCAATTTTTATGGCTAAAGTTTGGTTTCTTAAAGCTCAAAAATGAGCTTTCATGGAGGTAAAGTGAGAGTAAGGGAGAGAGTGAGAGAGAGACGGCAATGGTGAGGAAGACAACTCTTTTTACTTTTTTTTTCTTTTTTTTTTTTATAAACTTATCCTTATGGAAAACCCATAATTTATCCAAAATTTAATTGTTTATTATTATGTTTACTACATCATGCATGATGTCATACATGATGTCATCACTTTTTTCACTTTTTCTTTTTCTTTTTTTTTTTCAATTTATTTTTCCATTAGTTCTTTAATTTAATACCCGATTCTGAAATTTTCTTTTCTTTGATTTTATTTAACAGTCAGGTCAGGAGTTAGTTCTCGGGATCAATTAACCAAATTGCCCCTCGCCGGTTCAATTCGGTTTGCAAATAATTCAATATTTCTTCCGGCTTCCTGACCTAATTATTTGACTGACTTAACAATTCTTTTTCATGATTTTCTCTTTTCCACTGTGTTCGTAATGGTCCTAAGGACTGCAGCATCACATTTTACGGTTCAAAATTTGAGTTTAAATTGACTTCGTAACCCTTCCCGAGAAGGTCACCCATCGCTGTAACTCTCGGCTCGTTTAACTTCTTATGTTCTATTTTTCTTATTTATTCTTAACTAATTGGCAATTACTAATTATTTGTGTTCAGGGCTTATCTAGTTGTCTTAAGTATGGTTTTAATCCCCTTGTCTGGACCGACACCGGTCACCGAAATAGTGAAATATACTAGGCTATGCAAATAGGTGCGTTATAATTCTCCCCCCCTTAAAATAAATTTCGTCTCGAAATTTTACTTGGTATCAATCTCTGAACAGCTGTGGGTGCTGTCTCCTCATGTTCTCCTCTCGTTCCCAAGTAGCTTCTTAGCCCGAATGATGGTTCCACAGCACTTTCACCAATGGTATTTGCTTGTTTCGTAACTACTTCACCTCATAAGCCAGAATCTCTATGGGTTCTTCTTCATATGTGAGGCCTGGATTCACTTCGATTTCTTCCACTAGTAGCACATGAGATGGGTCTGATCAATACCTCCTCAACATGGACACATGAAAGACACTATGTATCTTCTCCAACTCTGGAGGTAGTGTCAATCGATATGCCAAAGGACCCACTCTTTCCAGAACCTCATATGGCCCAATGAAACGAGGACTCAGTTTCCCCTTTCTGCCAAATCTCATAATCCTCTTCCAAGGGGAAACCTTGAGGAATACTTTGTCACCCACTGCATATTCAATATCCCTTTTCTTCAGATCAACATAGGACTTCTGATGGTCTGATGTAGTCTTAAGGCAATCTCTGATCACCCTGATTTTCTCCTCAGTTTGTTGAACAATTTCAGGCCCAATCATCTTCCTTTCACCCACGTCATCCCAACACAATGAGGTTCTATATTTTCTGCCAGACAAAGCTTCATATGAAGGCATCTTAATGCTTGATTGGTAGTTGTTGTTGTAAGCAAACTCAATCAAAGGCAAGTGTGTGTCCCAACTGCCCTCAAACTCAATCACACAATCCTGTAGCATGTCCTCCAAGATCTGAATTACCCTCTCAGATTGGCCATCTGTCTGTGGGTGGAATGCAGTACTAAAGTTCGATCTAGTTCCTAGGGCTCTCTGCAGACTACCCCAGAATCTAGAAGTGAACCTAGGATCTCTGTCAGATATGATGGATACTGGCACTCCATGCAGTCTTACTATCTCATCAATGTACAACTTGGCCAATCTTTCTAAACTGTAGTCCATCCGGAATGGTAGAAAATGAGCAGACTTGATCAGTCTATTAACAATGACCCAAACAGCATTATGACTCATTCGTGTCCTCGGAAGTCCCATCACAAAATCCATCGTTATTCTCTCCCATTTCGATTCTGGTACTGGTAGTGGATGTAATAACCCAGTTGGTACTTGATGCTCTACCTTCACTTGCTGACAAGTTAGGCATTTGGAAACAAATTCTGCCACATCTTTTTTCATACCCATCTACCAGTAATGCTCCTTTAGTCCTCTATAGATTTTTGTACCACCAGGGTGCATGGTAAAAGGAGACTCATGTGCTTCCTTCAAAATGGTCTGCCTTAAATCAACATCATTAGGAACACACATTCTTCCCTGGTGAAGCAGTAAACCGTCATCTCTTATTGAGAATTCTGGTTTCTTACCCTGCCTGACTTCTTCCAACAGCTTCTGATACCTTTCATCATTCTGAGTAGCCATTCTGATCAGATCAATCAATGCTGGCTGTACATGCCATGCAACTACTGTCTGCCCCTCATCATTAATCTCTAAGCTGGCATGTAATGATCTCAACTCATGTACCATAGACAAAGGAGTAACCCGTAGGCTTGCCATAGTCTTGCGACTTAAGGCGTCAACCACCACATTAGCTTTCCCTGGCTGATAGTCTATCAGACAATCATAGTCTTTTATCAACTCTAACCATCTCCTCTATCTCAAATTCAACTCTTTTTGGGTGCCCAAATACTTCAAACTCTTATGATCTGTGTAGATGTAGCACTTCTCCCCA
This sequence comes from Hevea brasiliensis, assembly GCF_030052815.1. Lineage (NCBI taxonomy): Eukaryota > Viridiplantae > Streptophyta > Magnoliopsida > Malpighiales > Euphorbiaceae > Hevea > Hevea brasiliensis. The sequence continues at coordinate 74,190,599 of NC_079502.1, read as the reverse complement.
TACAAATAATGTCTCCAGATCTTAAGAGCAAATACAATAGCTACAAGCTCCAAGTCATATTTCAGATAATTCCTCTCATGCGGTTTTAGCTGGCGTGATGCATAGGCAATGACATTCCGATCTTGCATCCACACACAACCTAGCCCATTGTGAAAAGCATCGCTGTAAACTGTATATTCTTTACCCAGCGTAGGTAAGGTTAGGACTGGAGCCTCAATCAAACACCTCTTCAATTCATCAAAACTCTGCTGGCATTTATCCATCCATTGAAATTTCACATCTTTCCTAAGCAGCTTGGTCAATGGAGATGCCAACATGGAGAATCCTTTTACAAATCTATGGTAGTATCCAGCTAACCCTAGAAAACTGTGAATCTCTGTGATATTTCTGGGTGGCTTCCAATTAAGGACAGCTTCTATCTTGCTAGGATCTACCTTAATACCCTCTGCTGATATTATGTGCCCTAAAAAAGATATTTCTTTCAACCAAGATTCACACTTCAACAATTTAGCGTATAGCTGTTTCTCCCTCAAAGTTTGCAGTATAATGCGCAGATGTCTATTATGCTCTTCTGCATTCCTCGAATAGACCAATATATCATCTATAAACACAACCACAAACTGGTCGAGGTATGGTCTGAAGATAGTGTTCATCAGATCCATAAAAGTAGCCGAAGCATTAGTTAACCCCAATGCATGACCAAGAACTCAAAATGACCATAGCGGATTCTAAATGTAGTTTTTAGAAATACTCTGCTCTTGTACTTTCAACTGATAATAACCTGATCTCAGGTCAATTTTGGAGAACACAGCTGAACCCCTCAACTAATCAAACAAGTCATCAATGCGGGGTAATGGGTGTGACACCCCTTACCCATCTACAGTATAGCCGAGTAAGATATATCACACAGTGTACTGGAACAGTCTATTTTATCTCAATCATTTTTTATTCTTCTTTAATTTATTTTTATCATAGTTATGAAGTACAATATATTTCATTTAAGTCATTTATTGATTATAATTTATTTGAGGTTTCACAAATTTTATAAGAAATTCGGCAGAGTGCCAGCTAAAAATGGAGAAAACAGTTCTTCGAAACCTGTGAAAAACACTTCCAATATTTTCAATCAATCCCAAACTCCATTTCATCATTAAAATCTCAATATGTTTTTCAATAACTTTTTCATTTCTCAATCATTCATCTCATGTGATAATCATGTAAAAGTCATAAATAAATATTCACTTTTTCATTCACAAACACAATTTTCACTATTTACATAAATACCAAAATACACTACATAAGTTCAATTACATATGAGAAAATAAAAGTTTGATTACATAATACCAAAATGAAACCTAGTGTCCTACCAATGCACTGAAGACGGTGAGGTGACACGGACACTATGCAAAGCTGCAGATAGTCTCACCCAGTCTGTGGTCTACTGGGCTCCCGATCGGTCTCTCCAGAACCTACGTGTGGCAAAAAGCAACGCGCTAAGCAATAATCCTTAGTGGTGCCAATAATAAAATAAAAAGAAATAATAGAAAATAAATATGCAGTGCATGTTCTAATGTCTTGTGCAAACAATTTTTCGATCATTATTGGTAATCTTATTTATTTTGTATTTGTTATATTCATAATTTCATTAAATTTATCCACTTCCATTTTTAACTGCCCAATTAACCTATACTGGATGACTGGACTGGATAAATGGGTAAACTGGCATTGGGTATCAAGTACCTCGGGCCGTCACACCATCGGTCACATATGTATCTCCCGGTGTGCAACATAACAGCTAATGAGCTGTAATAAATATTAGGCATAAGGCCAAGTATCAACACCATGTTAGAATAGCTAAAAGCCATAAAATCACAGAATGGCATAATGCCATGTGCAGTACTGCTAACTGAACCCTATTGGCATGCCAACCTATCCAAACCAATCTTGCTAGGTGTACTAGGGCATGTTACACTTTTAAACTTTACAATTCTTGAAATTTAAGTTTAGGTGTTACTATTCATTTTATTAGTCAACTAAAATGTTGACTTTTGCATAGACAATAGGTACATTGGTTCTAATACTCCCAACATACCACATTTTGCATTCTAAAATTGTTGGTATTGGTTGCCAATACCATTTCTAAGCTTAATATTACTTGTTCAAAATTTTCAGATTTCAAGCTTTGTATTTACTGTTCTATTAGTCATTTTTATAGTGGGAATTGGACAAAATGATCAACATGAAAGTTGTTCTTTATTTTGTCTAGTTATATTTCCCTTTTTGAATCACTCCATTTGGAGTTTTGTAGCTCAAGTTATGGCCCAAAAACCACAACTAGCCGGAATTTAATTTTTCCAGAATTTCTGGACTGACTAAATCTATAGTACTTGGAATAGTGACTGCAACTCACTTTTTGAATATGTTCTGGTCATAATTTGGGTTAGATTTCTTCATGAAAGTTGTATATTTATATCTCAGCTTGTTGCTGGTAAAATTTCAGGTCAATTGGACCTTTCTACACTGAGTTATGGCCAAATGAGCAAACACTATTCATTTGGTCATTTTGCCCAGGTAGAATGCAGTTCACCCGGATTAGGGAAAGCTTTTGGTCAACTTAGTTTGGTTTTCTGGACATGGTTTTGTAACACCCCTGTTTGCATAGCCTGGTAGATTTCACTGTTCCGGTGACCGGTGTCAGTCCGGACAATTAAGGGGATTAGAACCACACTTAAGACAACTAGAGAAGCTATAAACACAAATAATTAGTAATGTTCAATTAGTTAAGTATAAACACAAAAAAAGAACATAAGAAGTTAAACGAGCCGAGAGTCACAGCGATGGGTGACCTTCTCGGGAACAACAGCTAAATCATTTTAAACTCAAATTTTGAACCGTAAAATGTGACGCTGCGGTCCTTATGACCCTTATAAACACAGTGGAAAAGAGAAAATCACGAAAAAGATCTGTTAAGCCAGTCAAATAATTAGGTCAGGGAGCCGGAAGAAATATGGAATTAATTACAAACCGAGATGAACCGACGAGGGGCAATTTGGTCAATTGACCCCGAGAGCTGACTCCTGACCTAACTGTCAAATAAAATCAGAGAAAATAAAATTTTAGAATCGAAAATTAAATTAAAGAACTACTAGGAAAAAAAAAAAGAAAAAAGAAGGAAAATAAAAAAGGTGTAGGGAAATGACATCATGCATGACTCCATAAATCCCATAATTAATAATTTGATTAAATGGATTTTTGGGTCTTCCATAAGATAAAAGACATAAAGAAAGAAAAGAAAAAAAAAATAAAACACAAAAGTCTTCTTCAAAAATCTTACTCTCCCTCTCCCACACCAAAACCTCCATTAAAGCTCAATTTTGAGCTTGCATATTATAAGATTTCACCATAGAAAAATAAGCCACCATAGTTAAAGCTTGTCTAGGCAACTTGAGAAGAAGATTGGTCATCAAAGAAAGAAGAAAAGAAGAAAGAAAATTTGAGAAAAGGGGAGTTAGAAGTTGCTACACAAAGGTTAGTGATTTAAGTTGCAAATGAGTTTATTACTTGTGTTTATAACTTAGTTAACTTAGAAAAATGCTTAAAATGAAATAAAAATTTGTTGAGGAACCATGAATGATTTTCAGCCAGCATGTATATGGGAGTATATTTTCATGGTTTGATGGATTTTATTGCGTATATAAACCTTAGTTAGTTAAATGACTATGGTTAGAGGCATGGAATCAAGTAAATGCTTGAGGTTAGTGAATTAGGGTTTGGACATTAGGGTTTAGAGACCAAAAATGTGAAAAACTTGTAAATGGTGTCTTTGACCTAATATGAAGTGAAAAATGGTCATTTGTGACCAAATGAGGTGTGTTAGAAGTGTTGGAATTAGAAGCCAATTCGGATTGGATAAGGTCATGTGCTAGCAGCATGACCAAAATTTTCTTTGAGGGATCAAAAATGAAATTTTACAAGTCCAATGGATATGGGACCAATTGGGGATGGAAATAGGCACTAAATGACACAATTTTCATTTAGGAAGCCTGCCCAAAAAGTGACTAAAACCTAGTGAACAAAGTGATCGAAGTTGAGAAATCGCAGGCTGCCCTGCACAACCTGACCAAATGAACAGTGTTTGTTCATTTGAGCTAGATAGGTCAAAATGACCTGTTATTTTACCAGTTGCTAGTTGAGATATAGACCTAAAACTTTCATGAAGAACACAAACCCAAATTATGCCATTAACCCAATCAAATTACTGAGCAAAGTTGGTGACCTGAATCTACAGACTGCAAATTTGCCATTTGAACAGTAAAGTTTCAATGGCTATAACTCTCTCTAGAAAACTCCTATTTAGGAGATTCTTGAACCGATGTAAACCTAAGGCATAGTAAAACATTTCATATGAAGAAAGTTAGACCAAATTATGGACTTAACTTGATCAAATTGCTAAACGAATTTGGATCAACAAATCTGCAGAACCAAATTCTACAGCATGAACAGTAAAAGTAATTTGCTTATAACTTGAGCTACAAAACTCCAATTGAGGTGATTAAAAAAGGAGAATAAACTTAAGATAATAAGAAACATTTTCTATGAAGGAAGTTTTGCCAAATTCTAACAGTAAACATACCAATGAAACAGTACAATTAGGGACACCAAAACTGAAAATTTGGCAATTTTGCCTAAAAGACCTAAGTTTTGAGAAAATGACCAAAACCAACAAATTTAGTGACCAAAATGCGGCATGTGGGTGAAGTTGGAATTCCCATACCTATTAAGCCTTAGAAAGTCAATAATTTGACTTGAATAGTGTAGTGAATAGTAACCTGAAATACAAAATTTCAAGAGCATCGAATTTAGTACGTTAGAGCTAGGTAAAAGTGAAGTTAAATTTATTTTTGGATTTATGCTAAGTTATGGTGCTGAAACACTGTAAAATTGTGTGTTTCAGTTGAAAAGAATACCGGGAAAGAACCCGAGGAACCGAGTCAAGGCCAAGAGGCGACTCGCTTGAGGTTTGTGCACAACATCACTATGCTTTAAAATTCATTGATAAAGTGAATGAAATATGCATTTTACTTTTGCTTTGAATTGTTGAAAGTTTATTGTGACCTTATCTATGATGTTTTGATTTAAATTGTGAAATTTATTGTGTATATTTGAAATGACAATGTTTACCAAATTGTTAAGATAAGTTTTAAAACCACAGTGTCATGACCATATATTTGAACACCTCACTAGCATGACTAGTGGGGGTAATTAGTTTTGAATTTTGATTCCTTCTCTGGAGAAGTGTTGAGGTGTGCCAGTAGAAGAGGATGTGCATGGATATCCATATATTTGAGCTAGCTAGCCTTGTGATGTGATTTCTCTTTAGCCTCGGGCTATTGAGATTCTATTTGTTTCAAATGGCATGATCTAACTGTGGATTTTATGAAATGTGATTTGACACTTCAAAATGAAATTATTTGGGATTAAAATCTCATAAATTATGTTTTGTGTTTAACTCGCATACTCAGTTCAAATTTTGAATAAATGTGATTTTATTTCTGCATAAAGATTATTTTAGTATGTTGTGCACCACTGAGTCCTAGTACTCAGCGATAGCTTTTATTGCTGTCACAGATTTAGAGACTAGAGGAGCAAAGAGATCGAGTCACAAGATTGAGGATCATTCAGCTTGAAGTCTTCGGGTATAATTTTCACCCTAATTGTAAATATTTCTTTTGCTGTATATATTGCACATAAATGTATGGACATGTAAAAATGGGTCTTGAGCAGTTTGTATAAAATCTGTATAAAGTTGTAATATATATTGTAGTTTGAAATTCTCTTAATGTAAATTTTGTAATGATGTATCTAAATTGTTTTGTTTCTAATGAAATATGAATGGAACTATTTTATTTAATTTGAATGAAATGGATTGCTAGTATTTTGATGATCATTGGATAGTGGATTTGAAATTTGAAAGTTGATAAATGTGTTGAGAAATTGATTAAGATTGAGTATGAAATTGAAGCAGTTGTTGAGAAAAATTTTTAGAAGTGCTTTTTACAGGTATTTGAAGAACTGGTTATTCAAAATACAGACAAAACTCTGTCAAAATTTTTATAAAATTTGCGAAAAAATAAAATGGGCCAAAATTTTCAACTAGCTTTCAACTTAATTATATGTTTTAAAAACTTATTTGTAAATGCCCACCACTTGTTTAAAGTAAGAAAATTGTTTTAAAATCCCTTGTAGGATACTTAATGAGTTGCCGGTAGGAGAAGTTCGGTAGTTCATTAGGTATTCTATGGGATCATGTTATGCCTTACAGAGGGGTAAGGTGTGACATGTTTTAGTGGTATCAGAGCAAATTTTTTAAAGTATGTTTTAACTTGAGAATTTGTGTCTTTCTTGTTAAGTACAACTGCTCAATGTCCATATTTGTTACATACAGTGCATTACATCATGAATATGAACTAACGGAGGGAAATCTCCATGTGTTACTTATCCAGGAGATACCCTAACTTCAGCCTGAAATGGAAGAAAGGGATCGCTCAGTTGAGCAGTCTGTTGAAGCTGAGGCACAAGAGGAAGCCCCAGCTTTACCAAATGTCAGTTGGTCAGTAGCACCAGCCTTGCAAATGCCGCAGTTCCTTGCACAGTTTGCACAGCAGATGGCGGCAATGTTTCAACAAATGGCTGGGGGTATGCCTGTTCAAGCTCCAGCCCAACCACTTGTGGCATAACCACTGCCTCTAGCCAGACAGTATGATAAATTATTGAAGTATGGGGCTACAGAATTTAAGAGTACAGTGGACCCTTTAGAGGCAGAGTAATGGCTTGAAAGAATGGACAGAGTATTTAAGAAGCTGCATTGCCAAGATGAACTAAAGTTTGAGTATTCTGTGTCGCTACTGCAAGGGGATGCATATGATTGGTGGAAGACCATCCCCACACTTGGTCGAACCACGATCTTGACTGGGATGACTTCATCAGAGAGTTCAGACAGAAATACATCCCAGATGCATATGTTGATCAGAAACTGCAAGAATTTTTGAGTTTGAAATAAGGAAATCGATCAGTGGCAGAGTATGGGAGGGAGTTCTCCCGCTTAAGTCATTATGCTGGGAGTCTCCTTACTACCAACAAGGCAAGGTGCAAGAGATTTGAAACGGGTTTGAAGCCCAGCATAAGGATGCAAGTTGTGGGATTTTGACCCAGCAACTTCTCAGAGCTTATGTCTCAAGCACTGAACTGGAGAGAATTGAATCAGAAGCAACCCCAGTGAAAGAAAAATCAGAAAAAGCTAAGAAATCAGAAAAAGACAAGGGCGAAAAATCAGTTGAACAGATTTCTGGTGCTACTTCTGGCAAAAAGAAGAAATTTAGTGGACCCAACAGGGGTCGAGGTGGAAGATTTGGTAGGGGCAGATTTTCTGGACAAAGACCCACTAGGTCTGGTCAGCAGTCAAGCAGGGGTTCACATTCTGCCCGCCCCTGTGAGACTTGTGGCAAGATTCATGTGGGGGAATGCTATTGGGCCACTGGAGCCTGCTTTAACTGCGGAGGCGAGGGTCATTTAGCAAGAGACTGTACTAGTGCTCTATCTTCGAGATATGGTCCAGCTCCTACTACTGCCAAGGGATCTATTCAGAGTCCTGCTCCTAGAGGTTCACAGTCTATTCGCAGAGGAAGAGGCAGAGGTAGAGGTACTGCTTCAGGCAGTCAAGGCACAGTTGGTCAGTCGGCACAAGGGAGTGCTTCGGTCAGGGTTTATTCAATGAGACAGCGAGAAGAGGCTGAGACTTCTGATGTTGTAGCCGGTACATTTTCTATCTCTGATCAAGATATATTTGTGTTGTTTGATCCGGGATCAACCCATTCGTATGTTAGTGCTAGCACAGTCAGTTCACTTGCTGTTCCATGTGTACAAATGGGTTTTAAAGTGCTAGTAACTAGTCCGTTAGGATAAGAGGTCCGGGTCAATAGAATCTATAGAGACTATCCTTTGGTGATCCAAGGACATGTTTTCCTGTCAAACTTGATTAAAATGCCCTTCAGAGAGTATGATATCATCTTAGGCATGGATTGGTTAGCCAGGCATCACGCTATGATTGACAGTAGACTGAAGATAGTCAGTTTTGGTCTCCCTCTGTACGGTGATGTGGTAATACACGGGGAGAGGCATTTACTGCCATCAAACATCATTTCGGCTGCACTAGCCAGAAGAATGATCAGAAAGGGGTGTGAAGCATACTTAGCACATGTGATAGACACCCAAGTGGGGAGTCCAGCACTAAGGGACATCCCTACGGTATGTGACTTTCCGGATGTATTTCCTGGTGAATTACCAGGATTACCTCCAGAAAGAGAGGTGTAGTTTGAGATTGATGTTATGCCTGGTGTGGACCCAATCTCCATAACACCATATAGAATGGCACCTGCAGAATTGAAAGAGTTGAAAGTGCAGTTGCAAGAGTTGCTTGATAAGGGCTTCATCCGCCCTAGTGTGTCACCTTGGGGAGCGCCAGTATTGTTTGTAAAGAAGAAGGATGGCACTCTTTGCTTGTGTATTGATTATCGACAGTTGAATAAGGTGACAATAAAGAATAGATATCCATTGCCCCGCATTGATGACTTGTTTGATCAGTTGAGGGGTGCAGCTGTGTTCTCCAAAATTGACCTGAGATCAGGTTATTATCAGCTGAAAGTACAAGAGCAAAGTATTCTTAAAACTGCCTTCAGAACCCATTATGGCCATTATGAGTTCTTGGTTATGTCATTCGGGTTAACTAATGCTCCGGCTGCTTTTATGGATCTGATGAACACTATCTTTAGACCATACCTCGACCAGTTTGTTGTGGTATTCATAGATGATATATTGGTCTATTCGAGGAATGCAGAAGAGCATGCTAGACATCTGCGGATTGTACTGCAGACTTTGAGAGAGAAACAGCTACATGCCAAATTATCGAAGTGTGAATTTTGGCTGAAGGAGATATCCTTTTTGGGGCATGTAGTATCAAAAGAGGGCATTAAAGTAGATCCAAGTAAGATTGAAGCTGTCCTTAATTGGAGGCCACCCAGAAATGTCACAAAAATTCGTAGTTTTCTGGGTTTAGCTGGATACTACCATAGATTTGTGAAGGGATTCTCCATGTTGGCATCTCCATTGACCAAGTTGCTTAGAAAAGATGTAAAATTTCAGTGGATGGATAAATGCCAACAGAGTTTTGATGAATTGAAGAGATGTTTAACTGAAGCTCCAGTCTTGACTTTACCTATTCTGGGTAAAGAATTCACAGTTTATAGTGATGCTTCTCACAATGGGTTAGGCTGTGTATTGATGCAAGATCGAAATGTCATTGCCTATGCATCACGCCAGCTGAAACCGCATGAGAGGAATTATCTAACGCATGACTTGGAGCTTGCAGCTATAGTGTTTTCTCTTAAGATCTGGAGACACTATTTGTATGGGGAAAAGTGTTACATCTACACAGATCATAAGAGTTTAAAGTATTTGGGCACTTAGAAGGAGTTAAATTTGACACAGAGGAGATGGTTAGAGTTGATAAAAGACTATGATTGTCTAATAAACTATCAGCCAGGGAAAGCTAATATGGTGGCAGACGCCTTAAGTCGCAAGACTATGGCAAGTTTCTGGGTTACTCCTTTGTCTTTGGTACATGAGTTGAGATCATTGCATGCCAGCTTAGAGATTAATGATGATGGGCAAACAGCAGTTGCATGGCATGTACAACCGGTGTTGATTGATCATATTAGAATGGCTGCTCAGAATGATCAGAAGTATCAGAAGCTGATGGAAGAAGTCCGACAGGGCAAGAAACCAGAATTCTCAATCAGAGATGATGGTCTATTGCTACACCAGGGCAGAATGTGTGTTCCTAATGATGTTGATTTGAGGCAGATCATTTTGAAGGAAGCACATGAGTCTCCTTTTGCCATGAACCCTGGTGGCACAAAAATGTATAGGGGACTAAAGGAGCATTACTGGTGGATGGGTATGAAAAAGGGATGTGGCAGAGTTTGTATCCAAATGCCTAACTTGTCAACAAGTAAAGGCAGAGCATCAAGTACCCCCTGGGTTGTTACATCCACTACCAGTACCAGAATGGAAATGGGAGAGAATAACGATGGATTTTGTGATGGGACTTCCGAGGACACAGAAAAGTCATGATGCAGTTTGGGTCATTATTGACAGACTGACCAAGTCAGCTCATTTTCTGCCAGTCCGGATGGATTACAGTTTAGAAAGATTGGCCAAGTTATAATTGATGAAATTGTGAGACTGCATGGAGTGCCAGTATCCATTGTTTCAGATAGAGATCCTAGGTTCACTTCTAGATTTTGGGGTAGTCTTCAGAGAGCCCTAGGAACTAGATTAAACTTCAGTATTGCATTCCACCCACAGACAGATAGCCAGTCTGAGAGGGTAATTCAGATCTTGGAGGACATGCTACGGGCTTATGTGATTGAATTTGAGGGCAATTGGGATACACACTTGCCTTTGATTGAGTTTGCTTACAATAATAGCTACCAATCTAGTATTGGGATGCCTCTATATGAAGCTTTGTATGGCAGAAAATGTAGAACCCCGTTGTGCTGCGATGACGTGGGTGAAAGAAAGATGATTGGACCCGAAATTGTTCAGCAGACTGAGGAGAAGATTAGGGTGATCAAAGATCGAATTAAGACTGCATCAGACCATCAAAAGTCCTACGTTGATTTAAAAAGGAGGGATATTGAGTATGCAGTGGGTGAGAAAGTATTCCTCAAGGTTTCTCCTTGGAAGAGAATTATGAGATTCGGTAGAAAGGGGAAACTGAGTCCTCACTTCATTGGGCCATATGAGGTTCTGGAAAGAGTGGGTCCTTTGGCATATCGTTTGGCACTACCTCCAAAGTTGGAGAAGATACATAATGTCTTCCATGTGTCTATGTTGAGGAGGTATCGATCAGACCCATCTCATGTACTACTAGCAGAGGAAATTAAAGTGAATCCAGACCTCACATATGAAAAAGAACCCATAGAGATTGTCACACCTTACCCCTCTGTAAGGCGTAACATGATCCCATAGAATACCTAATGAACTACCGAACTTCACCTACCAATAACTCATTAAGTACCCTACAAGGGATTTTAAAATAATTTTCTTATTTTTGATAAGTGGTGAGCATTTTCTAATAAGTACTTAAAACATTTAGTTAAAATTAAAACTAGTTAATATTTTTGGCCCATTTTATTTTTACTCAAATTTTATAAAAATTTTGATAGAGTTCCCTCTGTATTTTGAGAAAACAGTTCTTCAAATACATGTAAAAATCACTTCTAAAATTTTTTCTCAACCACTACTTCAATTTCACAATCAAACTCAATCAATTTCACATTCATTTCAATAAATTTCTCAAGTTCAAAATTCAATAATCCTCACCATACTAGCAATACATTTCATTTAAATTAAATAAAATAGTTGTACTCATATTTCATTAGAGACAAAACAATTTATATACATTCTTACAAAATTTACATTAAAAAAAAAATACAAACTAAACTTTATTACAAACTTCATACAAATTTTTGTACAAGCTGCTCAAGACCCATTTGCATGTCCATACATTTATATGCAATACATACATGAAAAGAAATATTTACAATTAGGGTATAAATTATACCCGATGACTTTAAGCTGATAGCTCCTCACACCTCAAGTGACTCGATCATTGCTCCTCTAGTCTCTGTATCTGTGACAGCAATAGAAGCCATCGCTGAGTACTAGGACTCGGTGGTGCACAACATACTAAAATAATCTTTATGCAAAATATAAATCACATTTATTCAAAAATTTAACTAAACATGAGCATTAAACACAAAACATGAATTATGAGGTTTTAATGCAAACCAAGTTCATTTCGAAGTATCAAAACACGTTTTATAAAACCCACAGTTAAATCATACCATTCGAAACAAATAGAATCTCAATAGCCAGAGGCTAAAGAGAAATCACATCACAAGGCTAGCTAGCTCAAATATATGGATATCTATTCACATCCTCTTATATTGGCACACCTCAACACTTCTCTAAAGAAGGAATCAAAATTCAAAACTAATTACCTCCACTAGTCGTGCTAGTGAGGTATTCAAATATATGGTCATGACACTGAGGTTTCAAAACTTATCTTAACAATTTGCTAAACATTGTCATTTCAATATACATAATAACTTTCAACAATTTAAATCAAAACATCATAAGAATGCCATAATTCAATATTTCACATTATTCAAAACAGTATGCAAAAGATAATTATAAAATGTATACGTTGTGCACAAACCTCAAACGAGTCGCCTGTTGGCCTTGACTTGACTCCTCGGGTTCTGTCCCGGTATTCTTTTTCACTGAAACACACAATTTCACAGTGTTTCAGTACCATAACTTAGCATAAATCCAATAATAAATTTAACTTCACTTTTTCCTAGCTCTAACGTGCTAAATTCGACGTTCTTGAAATTTTGTGTTTCGGGTTACTATTCACTACACTATTCAAGTCAAATTATTGACTTTCTAAGGCTTAATAGGTATGGGAATTCCAACTTCACCCACATACCACATTTTGGTCACTAAACTTATTGGTTTTGGTCATTTTCTCAAAACTTAGGCCTTTTAGGCAAAATTGCCAAATTTTCAATTTTGGTGTCCCTAATTTTACTGTTTCAATGGTCAGTTTACTCTTGGAATTTGGCAAAACTTTCTTTATAGAAAATGTTCCTTATTGTCTTAAGTTTATTCTCCTTTTTGAATCACCCCAATTGGAGTTTTTTAGCTCAAGTTATAAGCAAATTATATTTACTGTTTATGCAGCAGAATTTTATTCTGGCAGATTATTGATTCCAATTTCGTTTAGTAATTTGATCAAGTTGGGTCCATAATTTGGTCTAATTTTCTTCATATAAAATATTCTACTATGTCTTAGGTTTCCATCGGTTCAAGAATCGCCTAAATCAGAGTTTTCTAGAGAGAGTTATAGCCATTGAAACTTTACTGTTCATATGGCAATCTGCAGTTCTGCAGATTCAGGTCACCAAATTTGCTCAGTATTTTGATTGGGTTAATGGCATAATTTGGGTTGGTGTTATTCACAAAAGTTTTAGATCTATATCTTATCTAATAACTGGTAAAATTCGAGGTCATTTTGACCTGCCTAGATCGAATGATGACTAAATGAACAAATACTGTTCATTTGGTCAGTTTGTGTAGAGGCAGCCTGCGATTTTCCGACTTCGGCCACTTTGTTCACTAGGTTTTAGTCACTTTTTGGGCAGGCTTCCTAAATGAAAATTTTGTCATTTAGTGCCTATTTTCATCCCCAATTGGTCCCATATCCATTGGACTTGTAAAATTCCATATTTGGTCCCTCAAAGTTGACTTTTGGTCATGGTGCATACCCAATCCGAATTTGACTTTGATTCAAACACTTCTAACACACTTAATTAGGTCACAATTGACCATTTCCTTCCTTAAACTATGTCAAAGATATCATTTAGCACTTCTTCACATTTTTAGTCTCTAAACCCTAAGTATCCAAACCCTAACCACACTAAATTGTTGCATTTGATTAATTCCATGCATACATACATGTTTCTTCATCTCAAACAAGCTCACATATGTATTTAAATCTATCAAACCATGCAAATATACCCCTATACACATGCTGGCCGAATTTCACTCATGGTCCCTCAATAAATTTTTCTTTTATTTAAAATTTATTTACAAGTTCAATAAGTTAAAAATGTAGAAATCAAACTAAAATCATCAAGTTTGCTTACTAACCTTTTTTTCTAATTTCTTCCACTTCAAAACTCCTTCCTTTCTTTTTCTTTTTGTTGTCAAGCTCCTTATCTAGGTCTAACTACAAGATTTAATGTTGGAGAGTAAGGTTTTTATGGTGGGATTGAAGGTTTATGAAGCTTGACTTAAGAGCTCTAATGGAGTTTGAGAGAGAGAGCTAATGGAGAGAGAAAACGTTTTGGAAGGGAAGAAGAAGACAGTGAAAATTTTTTTTTCTTTCTTTTATTTATTTTGTCTTATGGAAGACCCCAAAAATTCATTTAATTAATTTATTAATTATATGACTTATGGCATCATGCATGATGTCATCTTCCTACACTTTTTTAACTTTTTCATTTTCTCTTCTTTTTTTTTCTATTAGTTCTTTAATTTAATTCTTGATCCCGAAGTTTTCTTTTCTCCGATTTTATTTGACAGTTAGGTCAAGAGTCAGCTCTCGGTGTCAATTGACCAAATTGCCCTTCGCCGGTTCAACCCGGTTTGTAAATAATTCCATATTTCTTCCGACTCCCTGACCTAATTATTTGACTGGCTTAACAGTTCTTTTTCATGATTTTCTCTTTTCCACTGTGTTTATAAGGGTCCTAAGGACCGCGGCGTCACATTTTACGGTTCAAAATATGAGTTTAAAATGACTTCGCAATCGTTCCCGAGAAGGTCACCCATCGTTGTGACTCTCGGCTTGTTTAACTTCTTATGTTCTATTTTTCTTGTTTATACTTAACTAATTGGACATTACTAATTATTTGTGTTTATGACTTCTCCAGTTGTCTTAAGTATGGTTCTAATCCCCTTAATTGTTCGGACCGACACCGGTCACCGGAATAATGAAATATACCAGGCTATACAAATGGGGTGTTACAGAGATTCTGGCTGATGAGTTGAAGCAGCTACGAAACAAGCAAATACCGTTGGTAAAAGTGCTGAGGAACCATCATTTGGGCAAGGAGGCTACTTGGGAACGAGAAGAGGACATGAGGAGACAACACCCACAGCTATTCAGAGATTAGTACCAGGTAAAATTTCGAGACGAAATTTATTTTAAGGGGGGGGGGGGAGAATTGTAACACCCCTATTTGCATAGCCTGATAGATTTCACTGTTCCGGTGACCGGTGTCAGTCCGAATAATTAAGGGGATTAGAACCACACTTAAGACAACTAGAGAAGCTATAAACACAAATAATTAGTAATGTTCAATTAGTTAAGTATAAACAAGAAAAATAGAACATAAGAAGTTAAACGAGCCGAGAGTCACAGCGATAGGTGACCTTCTCGGGAACGATAGCGAAGTCGTTTTAAACTCAAATTTTGAACCGTAAAATGTGACGCTGCGGTCCTTATAACCCTTATAAACACAGTGGAAAAGAGAAAATCACGAAAAAGATCTGTTAAGCCAGTCAAATAATTAGGTCATGGAGCCGGAAGAAATATGAAATTAATTACAAAACGGGATGAACCGGCGAGGGGCAATTTGGTCAATTGACCCCGAGAGCTGACTCCTGACCTAACTGTCAAATAAAATCGGAGAAAAGAAAATTTCAGAATCGAAAATTAAATTAAAGAACTAATAGAAAAAAAAAGAAAAAAGAAGGAAAATGAAAAAGGTGTAGGGAAATGACATCATGCATGACATCATGCATGATGCCATAAATCCCATAATTAATAATTTGATTAAATGGATTTTTGGGTCTTCCATAAGACAAAAGACATAAATAAAGAAAAGAAAAAAAAATAAAACACAAAAGTCTTCTTCAAAAATGTCACTCTCCCTCTCCCACACCTAAACCTCCATTAAAGCTCAATTTTGAGCTTGCATATTATAAGATTTCACCATAGAAAAATAAGCCACCATTGTTAAAGCTTGTCTAGGCAACTTGAGAAGAAGATTGGTCATCAAAGAAAGAAGAAAAGAAGAAAGAAAATTTGAGAAAAGGGGAGTTAGAAGTTGCTACACAAAGGTTAGTGATTTAAGTTGCAAATGAGTTTATTACTTGTGTTTATAACTTAGTTAACTTAGAAAAATGCTTAAAATGAAATAAAAATTTGTTGAGGGACTGTGAATGATTTTCAGCCAGCATGTATATGGGAGTATATTTTCATGGTTTGATGGATTTAATTGGGTATATAAACCTTAGTTAGTTGAATGACTATGGTTAGAGGCATGGAATCAAGTAAATGCATGAGGTTAGTGAATTAGGGTTCGGACATTAGGTTTTAGAGACCAAAAATGTGAAAAACTTGTAAATGGTGTCTTTGACCTAATGTGAAGTGAAAAATGGTCATTCGTGACCAAATGAGGTGTGTTAGAAGTGTTGGAATTAAAAGCCAATTCAGATTGCATAAGGTCATGTGCTGGCGGTATGACCAAATTTTCTTTGAGGCACCAAAAATGAAATTTTACAAGTCCAATGGATATGGGACCAATTGGGGATGAAAATAGGCACTAAATGACACAATTTTCATTTAGGAAGCCTGCCCAAAAAGTGACTAAAACCTAGTGAACAAAGTGACCAAAGTTGAGAAATCGCAGGCTGCCCTGCACAACCTGACCAAATGAATAGTGTTTGTTCATTTGGTCATAACTCGAGCTAGGCAGGTCAAAATGACTTGAACTGATGGAAACCTAAGGCATAGTAGAACATTTCATATGAAGAAAGTTAGACCAAATTATGGACTTAACTAGATCAAATTGCTGAACGAAGTTGGATCAACAAATCTGCAGAACCAAATTCTGTAGCATGAACAGTAAGCGTAATTTGCTTATAACTTGAGCTACAAAACTCCAATTGGGGTGATTCAAAAAGGAGAATAAACTTAAGAAAATAAGGAACATTTTCTATGAAGGAAGTTTTGCCAAATTCCAACACTAAACTGACCAATGAAATAGTATAATTAGGGACACCAAAACTGAAAATTTAGCAATTTTGCCTAAAAGACCTAAGTTTTGAGAAAATGACCAAAACCAACAAATTTAGTGGCCAAAATGTGGTATGTGGGTGAATTTGGAATTCCCATACCTATTAAGCCTTAGAAAGTCAATAATTTGACTTGAATAGTGTAGTGAATAGTAACCCGAAACACAAAATTCAAGAGCGTCGAATTTAGCACGTTAGAGCTAGGTAAAAGTGAAGTTAAATTTATTTTTGGATTTATGCTAAGTTATGGTACTGAAACACTGTAAAATTGTCTGTTTCAGTTGAAAAGAATACCGGGAAAGAACCCGAGGAACCGAGTCAAGGCCAACAGGCGACTCGCTTGAGGTTTGTGCACAACATCACTATGCTTTAAAATTTATTGATAAAGTGAATGAAATATGCATTTTACTTTTGCTTTGAATTGTTGAAAGTTTATTGTGACCTTATTTGTGATGTTTTGATTTAAATTGTGAAATTTATTGTGTATATTTGAAATGACAATGTTTAGCAAATTGTTAAGATAAGTTTTGAAACCACAGTGTCATGACCATATATTTGAACACCTCACTAGCATGACTAGTAGGGGTAATTAGTTTCGAATTTTGATTTGTGCCAGTAGAAGAGGATGTGAATGGATATCCATATATTTGAGCTAGCTAGCCTTGTGATGTGATTTCTCGTTAGCCTCTGGCTATTGAGATTCTATTTGTTTCAAATGGCATGACCTAACTATGGGTTTTATGAAATGTGATTTGACACTTCAAAATGAAATTATTTGGGATTAAAATCTCATAAATTATGTTTTGTGTTTAACTCGCATACTTAGTTCAAATTTTGAATAAATGTGATTTTATTTCTGCATAAAGATTATTTTCGTTTGTTGTGCACCACTGAGTCCTAGTACTCAGCGATAGCTTTTATTGCTGTCGCAGATTTAGAGACTAGAGGAGCAGCAGATTGAGCTGCTGAAGATTGAGTATCATTCAGCTTGAAGTCTTCGGGTATAATTTACACCCTAATTGTAAATATTTCTTTTGATGTATATATTGCACATAAATGTATGGACATGTAAAAATGGGTCTTGAGCAGTTTGTATAAAATTTGTATAAAGTTGTAATATATATTGTAGTTTGAAATTCTCTTAATGTAAATTTTGTAATGATGTATCTAAATTGTATTGTTTCTAATGAAATATGAATGGAACTATTTTATTTAATTTGAACGAAATGGATTGCTAGTATTTTGATGATCATTGGATAGTGAATTTGAAATTTGAAAGTTGATAAATGTGTTGAGAAATTGATTAAGATTGAGTATGAAATTGAAGCAGTTGTTGAGAAAAAATTTTAGAAGTGCTTTTTACAGGTATTTGAAGAACTAGTTGTTCAAAATACAGACAGAACTCTGTCAAAATTTTTATAAAATTTGCAAAAAAATAAAATGAGCCAAAATTTCCAACTAGCTTTCAACTTAATTATATGTTTTAAATACTTATTTGTAAATGCCCACCACTTGTTTAAAGTAAGAAAATTGTTTTAAAATCCCTTGTAAGATACTTAATGAGTTACCGGTAGGAGAAGTTCGGTAGTTTATTAGGTATTCTACGGGATCATGTTATGCCTTACAGAGGGGTAAGGTGTGGTAGGTTTCTTCACCAAAGTTGTGCCATTATGTGTCTAGTTTCATGTCCAATTGGCCTTGTACCAATTGAACCTCTACAATTCAAGTTATTGCTGCCCAAACCTATTGGACTCATGCCCAGCCCTGCAGGTTACCAAGGGCAGCCACACCAACTTCATTTCCCACTACATAAACCATTTCATTTCTCATTCACACATAACCAAATGGTCACTAATTGACCATTAAAACTTACTTTCAACATTACATGATCAACATCTCAATTTTAGGTCCAAACCCTAGCTCTACCATTTCAAATTTTCAAACACATACAATCAATGGATAAATTCATACTCCTAATAATGCATATACAAGTTTAAAGAATTAATTGACACTAACCTTTGTTGGAGAGTTTCCCTAGCTTAGAAGACTTCTTGATTTTTCTTTCTTTTTGCTTCCCAAACCTTCCTCAAGGTGCTAGGTTAATTTTTTGTGAAGAAGGCTAGGGTTGTGGAGTGAGATTTCGTGAGGTTTGGAGCTTGGGTGAACTTTAATGGAATTTTCCTTCCTCTCTCTCTCTCTCTCCACGTTTTTGGCTGCCCCAAAGGTTAAAGAAGCAACTGATTTTTCTTTCTTTTTTTCTGCCCATTAAGTCATTTTAAATAAGTTAATGCCATGTGTCAAAGTTTGATTGGGTGGGAGGATTTTTAATGACATCATAATGATGTCATAATTCCAATTCTTTAATTTTCTTTCCTTTTCTTGTCTACTAAATTTCAATTTAATTTTTTAGCAATATTTATTCACATTTTATGATATAATAATTATTTAATTAACTGGACTAGTCGGCCAAAAATCATCTCTGAAGACGAAATGACAAAAATGCCCTCCGTTTGGCTTAACAGACTAAAATTGTCTGTATCGATATAAAAATTTTTTTAAGCATTTTCTTGGCATTCTAATGCCATTAAAACCTCAATGACCCTTCTCTGGAGTCTCAAAAATTATTTTATGAATTTTCCCCTGGTCTAGGGCTCCTAGTTGCGAGAACCGCAACTTCCCATTGGTTTACCCATCGCTAGGGTACTGGCTCATTTAACTTGATTGTATTTTATTTCTAAAATTTTTCCTAAATTTTTCTTATTAATATTTGAGTTAATTATGGTTCCTCACTTTAGTTTAAATATTTTTCTGGACGTTCTAGCTATGCGGACCGACATCGTCACCGAATAAAGAGAATGTACGGAGTTGCTACAGGGAGGGTGTTACAACTCTTCCCCTCTAATTTAAATTTCATCCTTGAAATTTACCTGATGCAAATAATTGAGGGAACTGTTACCTCATCGTCTCTTCACTTTCCCAATGCCTCCTCGGTGTTGTGGTGCCTCCAAAGCCCTTTCACCAGTGGAATCTGCTTATTCCTCAACTCTTTCACTTTCCGAGCCAAGATCCGTATGGGTTCTTCTTCATATGTCAAATCTGGTTGTACTTTAATTTCTTCCATGGAGATGACATGTGAAGGATCTGAGCAGTATCTTCTTAGCATAGATACGTGGAACACATTATGGATCTTGTCCAGCTCTTATGGTCAAGCTAGCCTATAGGCCACTGGACCTACACGTTCAATGACTTCGTATGGGCCAATGAACCTAGGGCTTAGCTTACCTTTTCTTCCAAACCTCAATACCTTCTTCCATGGTGACACCTTGAGGAACACTTTGTCACCAACCGCATATTCTATTTCTTTCCTCTTTAGGTTGGCATAAGATTTCTGTCTGTCTGAGGCAACCTTCAGATTAGCTTTGATTAGTTTTACCTTCTCCTCAGTCTGTTTCACCAGGTCTGACCCTACCAATTTATCTTCGCCCAATTCAGTCCAGCACACTGGAGTTCTACATTTCCTCCCATACAGCACCATTTGGATGCTAGCTTGGTAGCTATTGCTGTATGTAAATTCTGCTAGTGGAAGGTATCTATCCCAACTTCCCTCAAACTCAATGACACAACTCCTCAGCATATCCTCAAGGACCTGACATATATTTAACATTATTATTACCATTTCAGTTCAAAATTTGTATTAGTTCAATTGGTTTCAATTGTTTACCTGGATTACTCTTTCTGATTGCCCATCCATCTGAGGATGGAAAGTTGTGCTGCAGTGGAGTTGTGTACCCAAGGACTCATGCAACTTCTTCTAAAATCTCGATGTAAACCTTGGGTCTCGATTAGATATGATAGAAAGTGGAATTCCATGCAGTCTAACCATCTCACTGATATACAATTATGCTAACTTCTCCAATGAGTAGTCAGTCTTTACTGGCAGAAAGTGTGCTGACTTCGTTAATCTATCTACTATCACCCATACTGCATCATGCTTCTTCTGGGTGAGAGGTAGACCACTTACAAAATCCATGGTGACCCGATCCCATTTCCATTCAGGTATGCGTATAGGCTGTAGCAAACTCGATGGAACTTGATGTTCTGCCTTGACTTGCTGACATGTCAAGCATTTAGTCACATAGTCAGCTATGTCCTTCTTCATACCAGGCCACCAATACTAAAGCTTTAGATCATGATACATTTTTGTACTTCCTGGGTGCATAGCATAAACACTAGTATGTGCCTCTTTCAAAATACTGGCTTTCAATTCCCCATTATCTGGTACACATACTCTTCCTTTATAGTACAGACACCTATCTGCTTTCATCTCATAGTTAGTTGCTTTCCCTTCTGAGATTTTACTCACAGTAGTCATTAATTTCTCATCTACCTTTTGCCCATCTAAAATCTGCTGTAGCAGGTTTGGCCTCACTTGCAACTCAGCCAAAATAGCTCCATCTTTAGCTAAGGACAGACAAGCATTTAGTGATCTTTAAGCTGTGATGGACTTCCTGCTTAAAGCATCAGCGATTACATTTGCTTTCCCAGGATGATAATCTATCACACAATCATAGTCCTTTAGGAACTCAATCCATCGCTTCTGTCTAAGATTGAGCTCCTTCTGGGTTGGCAAATATTTTAGACTCTTGTGGTCTGTATAGATGTAACATTTTTTGCCATATAAATAATGCCTCCATATCTTCAGTGCGAAGATAATTGCTGCTAACTCCAGGTCATGAGTAGGGTAGTTCTGTTGATGTGGCCTTAACTGCTTGGAAGCATATGCGACCACTTTTCCCTCTTGCATCAATACACACCCTAGCCCATTATGTGAGGCATCACTGTAGACCACAAAGTCTTTCCTCAACACTGGCTGTGTTAACACTGGTGCTTCTGTCAACATAGCCTTTAGCCTCTCAAAACTTGCTTGGCACTTGTCGTTCCAGCCAAATTTCACATTCTTGTGCAACAACTTGGTCATTGGAGTAGCTATAAGAGAGAACCCCTTCACAAATCTTCTGTAATACCCAGCTAGCCCCAAGAAACTTCTGACCTCAGTTGTATTACTGGGAGGTTTCCATTCCATCACTGGTTCTATTTTCTTGGGATCCACTCTAATCCCATCAGCTGACACTATGTGTCCAAGGAATGCAATTTTTTTTAACCAGAAGTCACACTTTGACAACTTAGCATACAGATTCTTTTCTCTCAGGGTTTGTAGAACAATCCTCAAATGTTCATCATGTTCTTCCCTGGTCTTGGAATACACAAAAATATCATCAATAAAGACCACTATGAACCGATCTAGGTATGGATGGAAGATACGGTTCATAAGGTCCATGAATGCCGCTGGTGCATTTGTTAGGCCAAAGGGCATCACTAGAAACTCATAATGCCCATACCAGGTCCTGAATGCAGTCTTTGGCACATGTGCATCCTTCACCCTCAATTAATGATACCTTGATCTAAGATCAATTTTTGAAAATACTCCTGCTCCCTTCAATTGATCATCAATTCTAGGCAATGGATACTTATTCTTCACTGTCACTTTATTCAATTGCCGGTAATCAATGTATAACCTCAAAGTCCCATCCTTCTTCTTCACAAACAGCACTGGAGCTCCCCATGGTGACACGCTGGGGCATATAAACCCCTTATCCAGTAACTCCTGTAACTGGATTTTCAGTTCCTTTAATTTTGTGGGCGCCATCCTATAAGGAGCAATAGAGATTGGTGTCAGATCTGCAAAGATCTCAATAGCAAATTCAACTTCTCTTTCTGGTGGCAAACCAGGCAATTCCTCAGGGAACACATCTGTGAAGTCTTTTACTGTGGGTATGTCATACAGATCTGGCTTAGCCTGCCTAGTATCCACCATATATGCTAGGTAGGCTTCACAGCCTTTTCTCATCAGTTTTCTTGCAACTGTGGGTGAGATGACATTGGACAAGGAATCTATCCTTTCCCCCACAACTGTGATCTCATTACCCTTAAGAGTTTTCAAAGAAATCCTCTTCAGTTTACAATCAACCATTGCCTAATGACTTGATAACCAGTCCACTCCCAAAATCACGTCAAACTCATGGAAAGGCAACTCAATCAGGTCTGCCAAGAATTCATACCCCTGAATCCTTAACGGGCAACCCTTGTATACTTTGTTCACCACTACACTGTGGCCCAATGGATTAGTGACCAAAATGTCTTCGTCACTCTCCCCTACTAATATCCCCTTTTCTACAGGTAGGTTGATGCAGATGTATGAATGAGTGGATCTTGGATCTACCAATGCAGGCACAGATGTATTGTAGAGGGAGAATGTACCCCTGATGATGTCTGGGGCATCTTGCTCCTCCTGAGCTCTCATGGTGTAGGCTCTGGTAGGTGGTCTCTCTCTGCTGGCTCAGATGCAGGCCTCTGTGATGGTCCCACTGCCTCATATTTGCCAGATTTCCTACCCCTTTGTGGTGCAGGAGTAGGTCTGTCTGCTTATGTTGGAGCAGCTATAGTAGTTTTGCGTGGACAATTCCTCAACTGATGCTTTGTTGACCCACACCTTAAGTAGGCACTAATCACTCTCCAACACTCCCCCTTATGCCATTTCAGGCAATGCGGACATGTAAAAGATGCTGGGGCTGGTCCCCTGAACCCCGTCCTTAGAGAGCTGCCCACTGATGGTGTGGACTGACCTCTCCTAGGGGTGAACTATGGCCTGGGCCCTTGGGTCTGACCCTGACTTTGTGGTTGACCTGAACTCAGTGTAGGTGGACCTTTGAACTTCTTTCCTGGTGCAGGAGATGTGCTAGACTAATTTGGGCCCCTCTTCTGCTGTCTCTCTCTTCTGGTCTGCTCACTTATTCTTACTTTTTCAACTTTTATTGCAGCTTCCACTAACTTGGTGAAGTCTGTGATTCCCAAGGCAGTGATCATGATCTTTATATTATCATTTAATCCCTCTTCAAATCTCTTACACCTTTCGGCTTCATTAGGGACTATCTCCCTTCCGTAGCGGCTCAGTCTGACAAATTCCTTTTCATACTCTGCCACTGTTAGCTGTCTCTGCCTCAAATTAATGAACTGTCTTCTTCTCTCTTCCAGGTATACACTACCCACATATTTCTTCTAGAATTCTGAAGGAAGAAGTCCCAAGTTATTACTTCTGGCTGTACTTCACTGCACACCGTATCCCACCATTCATATACATCATCTTACAACAGAGATACAACAGCTTCTAGATTTTGTTCTGGAGTGCAATGGAGTTGCTTTAAAACTCTGCCTGTTCTGTTCAACCGCCACTGCAATGTAATCATTTTCTCTCTTGCCAAAGAAGTCCATCGCTCCAAATTTTCTCGCCTTCCAGTGTGATTTATTGTGGAGGTAGTGGTGGTGGTGACATTTCCCGACCATTTGTCCAAGAATTCGCCATTTGTCGGAATATGGCCTATGGAGGCCGAAAGGTGCTCGCTTGAATCAAGTGAGCAGGTTCTCCCCTACCCCTAGTCTCAGCTGCTGCAGGTGGAGCATGACTCTCCACTTCTTCCTCAACTACCCTCTGAGATGTAGGGTCCATATCCTATTTAACAAAGACAAACAAATCTGCATTAGTGTCACCTCAACTCTTACAAATGCAATGCATGGTATGGACTCAATCTAGGCCCAGAAACGCCTAAACCATGCTCTGATACCACTAAATGTGACACCTCTTACTCGTCTACAGTATAGCCGAGTAAGATATGTCACACGGTGTACCGGAACAGTCTATTTTATCTCAATCATTTTTTATTCTTCCTTAATTTATTTTTATCATAGTTATGAAGTACAATATATTTCATTTATGTCATTTATTGAAATTATAATTTATTTGAGGTTTTGCAAATTTTATAAAAAATTCGATAGAGTGCCGGCTAAAAATAGAGAAAACAGTTCTTCGAAACCTGTGAAAAACACTTTCAATATTTTCAATCCATCCCAAACTCCATTTCATCAACAAAATCTCAATATGTTTTTCAACAACATTTCCATTTCTCAATCATTCATCTCATGTGATAATCATGTAAAAGTCATAAATAAATATTGACTTTTTCAATCATAAACACAATTTCCACTATTTACATTAATACCAAAATACATTACATAAGTTTCAATTACATATGAGAAAATAAAAGTTTGATTACATAATACCAAAATGAAACCTAGTGTCCTACTAATGCACTGATAATGGTGAGGTGACACGGACACTATACAAAGCTGCAAATGGTCTCACCCAGTCTGTGGTCTACTAGGCTCTCGATCGGTCTCTCCAGAACCTACGCGTGGCAAAAAGCAACCCGCTAAGCAATAATGCTTAGTGGTGCCAATAATAAAATAAAAATAAATAATAAAAAATAAATATGCAGTGCATGTTCTGATGTCTTGTGCAAACAATTTTTCTATCATTATTGGTAATCTTATTTATTTTGTATTTGTTATATTCATAATGTCACACCTTACCCCTCTGTAAGGCATAACATGATCCCGTAGAATACTTAATAAACTACCGAACTTCACCTACCGATAACTCATTAAGCACCCTACAAGGGATTTTAAAACAAATTTCTTACTTTCGGTAAGTGCTGAGCATTTTCTAATAATTACTTAAAACATTTAGTTAAAATTAAAACTAGTTAATATTTTTGGCCCATTTTATTTTTACGCAAATTTTATAAAATTTTTGACAGAGTTCCCTCTGTATTTTGAGAAAACAGTTCTTCAAATACCTGTAAAAAGCACTTCTAAAAATTTTTCTCAACAACTGCTTCAATTTCATACTCAATCTCAATCAATTTCTCAACACATTTATCAACTTTCAAATTTTAAATCCACTGTCCAATGATCATCAAAATACTAACAATCCATTTCATTCAATTTAAATAAAATAGTTCCATTCATATTTCATTAGAGACAAAACAATTTATATACATCATTACAAAATTTACATTAAGAGAATTTCAAACTACTATATATATTACAACTTTATACAAATTTTATACAAACTGCTCAAGACCCATTTTTACATGTCCATACATTTATGTGCAATATATACATCAAAAGAATTATTTACAGTTGGGGTATAAATTATACCCGAAGACTTTAAGCTGATAGCTCCTCACACCTCAAGAAATCAACTGCCGCTCCTCTAGTCTCTATATCTGCGACAGCAATAGAAGCTATCGCTGAGTACTAGGACTCAGTGGTGCACAACATACTAAAATAATCTTTATGCAGAATATAAATCACATTTATTCAAAAATTTGACTAAACATGAATTATGAAATTTTAATGCAAACCAAGTTCATTTCGAAGTATCAAAACACATTTCATAAAACCCACAGTTAGATCATGCCATTCGAAACAAATAGAATCTCAATAGCCAGAGGCTAAAGAGAAATCACATCACAAGGCTAGCTAGCTCAAATATATGGATATCCATTCACATCCTCTTCTACTGGCACACCTCAACACTTCTCCAGAGAAGGAATCAAAATTCGAAACTAATTACCCCTACTAGTCGTGCTAGTGAGGTGTTCAAATATATAGTCATGACACTGTGGTTTCAAAACTTATCTTAACAATTTGCTAAACATTGTCATTTCAATATACATAATAACTTTCAATAATTTAAATCAAAACATCATAAGAATGCCATAATCCAATATTTCACATTATTCAAAACAGTATGCAAAAGATGAATACAAAAAGTAAACGTTGTGCACAAACCTCAGACGAGTCGCCCCTTAACCTCGACTCGATTCCTCGGGTTCCTTCCCGATATTCTTTTCAACTGAAACACACAATTTTATAATGTTTCAGTACTAGAACTTAACATAAATCCAAAATAAATTTAGCCTCATTTTTACCTAGCCCTAATGTGCTAAACTCGACGTTCTTGAAATTTTGTGCTTCGGGTTACTATTCACTACACTATTCAAGTGAATTTGTTGACTTTCTAAGGCTTAATAGGTATGGGAATTCCAACTTCACCTACATACCACATTTTGGTCATTAAATTTGTTGGTTTTGGTCATTTTCTCAAAGCTTAAGTCCTTTTGGCAAAATTGTTAAATTTTCAGTTTTGGTGCTTTTAGTTGCACTGTTCCATTGGTAATTTCACTGTTGGAATTTGGCAAAACTTCCTTCATAGAAAATGTTCCTTATTGTCTTAAGTTTATTCTCATTTTTGGATCACCCCAATTGGAGTTTTGTAGCTCAAGTTATGGCATTTGAACCATGGCCGCCAGATTGGAAACAACCCAGATTTTTTGGGCAAATTCGGTGCTGGCAGTTTTGGGTCACCAACTTGGGGTGGCCAAATGACTTCGTTGCTAGCAGAATTTGGGTTTGTGTTCTTCATAAAAGTTTTAGTTCTATATCTCATCTAACCACTGGTAAAATTTCAGGTCATTTGGACCTGCCTAGCTCGAGTTATGACTAAATGAACAAACACTATTTATTTGGTCAATTTGTACAGGGCAGCCTGCACTTATCCAACTTTGGTCAATTTGTTCACTAGGTTTTGGTCATTTTTGGGCATGGTTTCTAAATGAAAATTGTGTCATTTTATGTCTGTTTTCATCCCCAATTGGTCCCATATCAATTGGACTTGTAAAATTTCATTTTTGGTCCTTCAAAGTTGACTTGGTCATGCTGCCAGCAGCATGACCACACTCCCTCCGAATTTTATTTCAATTCCAACCATTCCAACACAACTCATTTGGTCCAAAATGACCATTTTTAACTTCAAAATAGGTCAAACATATCATTTACCAATTTCTCATAATTTTTCCTCCCAAACCCTAGGTCCAAACCCTAACTCACAATTTTTGTTACATTTTATTAATTCAACACATATAAACTTACTTACTCAACTCATTCAATTTAATGCTTACCTCAACTTGCAGTTTCCTCTTCCTCAATTCCT
Organism: Hevea brasiliensis; assembly: GCF_030052815.1. NCBI lineage: Eukaryota > Viridiplantae > Streptophyta > Magnoliopsida > Malpighiales > Euphorbiaceae > Hevea > Hevea brasiliensis. The sequence goes on along the minus strand of NC_079502.1, from coordinate 74,162,878 downwards.
TCCTTTTCCTATTTTATTTCCTTTCTCAAAATTCTTTTCAAGTTGCCTAGACAAGCTTTAATCAACAAAATTAGGGAATTTATGGGAGATTTTTAGGGTTTATGGAGCTTGAAATCAAGCTTCAATGGTGGATTTTGAGAGAGAGGTGAGAGGTGACAGGAATGGGAGAAGAAATCAATTTTTTTCTTTTCTTTTTGTTATTTTATGTCTTAGGAAGACTATAATTCTAATTAAATATATTTTTAATTAAAATACTTATGGCTTCATGCATGTGTCACCACATGATGTCATTACCTTTTTAACTTTTTCATTTTTCATTTTTTTTTCTTTTTATTTTTCTATTAATTCTTTAATTTAATTCTCGATCCTGAAGTTTTCTTTTCTCCGATTTTATTTGATAGTTAGGTCAGGAGTCAGCTCTCGGGGTCAATTGACCAAATTGCCCTTAACCTGTTCAACCCGGTTTACAATTAATTCCATATTTCTTCCGGCTCCCTGACCTAATTATTTGACTGGCTTAACAGTTCTTTTTCGTGATTTTCTCTTTTCCACTGTGTTCATAAGGGTCCTAAGGACTGCAACATCACATTTTACGGTTTGAAATTTGAGTTTAAAATGACTTCGCAGTCCTTCCCGAGAAGGTCACCCATCGCTGTGACTCTCGGCTCGTTTAACTTCTTATGTTCTATTTTTCTTATTTATACTTAACTAATTGAACATTACTAATTATTTGTGTTTATGGCTTCTCTAATTGACGTAAGTGAGGTTCTAATCCCCTTAATTGTCCGAGCCGACACCGGTCACCGGAACAGTGAAATCTACCAGGCTATGCAAACGGGAGTGTTACAATTCTCCCCCGCCTAAAATAAATTTCGTCTCAAAATTTTACCTGTTACTAATCTCTGAATAGCTGTGGGTGTTGTCTTCTCATGTCATCTTCTCGTTCCCAAGTAGCCTCCTGGCCCGAATGATAATTCCACAACACTTTTACTAATGGTATCTGCTTGTTGCGTAGCTGCTTCACCTCATAAGCCAAAATTTGTATGGGTTCTTCTTCATATGTGAGGTCTGGATTCACTTCAATTTCTTCTACTGGTAGTACATGAGATGGGTCTGATCGATACCTCCTCAACATAGACACATGGAAGACATTATGTATCTTCTCCAACTCTGGAGGTAGTGCCAACCGATATGCCAAAGGACCCACTCTTTCCAGAACCTCATATGGCCCAATGAAACGAGGACTCAGTTTCCCCTTTCTGCCGAATCTCATAATTCTCTTCCAAGGAGAAACTTTGAGGAAAACTTTCTCACCCACTGCATACTCAATATCTCTTCTCTTCAAATCAATATAGGACTTCTGACGATCTGATGCAGTCTTAAATCGATCTCGGATCACCCTGATTTTCTCTTCAGTTTGCTGAACAATTTCGGGTCCAATCATCTTTCTTTCACCCATGTCATCCCAACACAACGGGGTTCTACATTTTCTGCCATACAAAGCTTCATATGGAGGCATTCCAATGCTTGATTGGTAGCTGTTGTTGTAAGCAAACTCAATCAAAGGCAAGTGTGTGTCCCAACTGCCTTCAAATTCAATCACACAAGCCCGTAGCATGTCCTCCAAGATCTGAATTATCCTTTCAGACTGGCCATCTGTCTGTGGGTGGAATGTCGTACTGAAGTTCAATCTAGTTCCTAGGGCTCTCTGAAGACTACCCCAGAATCTAGAATTGAACCTAGGATCTCTGTCTGACACGATGGATAATGGCACTCCATGCAGTCTCACAATCTCAAATATGTATAACTTGGCCAATCTTTCTAAACTGTAGTCCATCCGGACTGGCAGAAAATGAGCAGACTTAGTTAGTCTGTCGACAATGACCCATACTGCATCATGACTCTTCTGTGTCCTCGGAAGTCCCATCACAAAATCCATTGTTATTCTTTCCCATTTCCATTCTGGTACTGGTAGTGGATGTAACAACCCAATGGGTACTTGATGCTCTGCCTTTACTTGCTGACAAGTTAGGCATTTGGATAAAAACTCTGCCACATCTCTTTTCATACCCATCCACCATTAATGCTCCTTTAGCCCCCTATACATTTTTGTGCCACCAGGGTGCATGGTAAAAGGAGACTCATTTGCTTCCTTCAAAATGATCTGCCTCAAATCAACATTATTAGGAACATACATTCTGCCCTGGTGTACATTCTGCCCTGGTGTAGCAATAGACCATCATTTCTAATTGAGAATTATGGTTTCTTGCCCTGTCAGACTTCTTCCATCAACTTCTGATACTTCTGATCATTCTGAGCAGCCATTCTAATCTGATCAATCAACACTGGCTGTACATGCCATGCAACTGCTGCCTGCCCATCATCATTAATCTCTAAGTTGGCATGCAATGATCTTAACTCATGTACCAAAGACAAAGGAGTAACTCGTATACTTGCCATAGTCTTGCGACTTAAGGCATCAGCCACAACATTAGCTTTCCCTGGCTAATAGTCTATCAGACAATCGTAGTCTTTTATCAACTCTAACCATCTCCTCTGTCTCAAATTCAGCTCTTTCTGGGTGCCCAAATACTTCAAACTCTTATGATCTGTATAGATGTAACACTTTTCCCCATACAAATAGTGTCTCCAGATCTTAAGAGCAAACACAATAGCTGCAAGCTCCAAATCATGTGTCAGATAATTCCTCTCATGCGGTTTTAGCTGGCGTGATGCATAGGTAATGACATTTCGATCTTACATCAACACACAACCTAACCCATTGTGAGAAGCATCACTATAAACTGTACATTCTTTACCCGGAGCAGGTAAAGTCAGGACTGGAGCTTCAGTCAAACATCTCTTCAATTCATCAAAACTCTGTTGGCATTTATCCGTCCACTGAAATTTCACATCCTTTCTAAGCAGCTTGGTCAATGGAGATGCCAACATGGAGAATCCCTTTACAAATCTACGATAGTATCCAGCTAAACCCAGAAAACTGCAAATTTCTGTGACATTTCTGGGTGGCCTCCAATTAAGGACAGCTTCAATCTTACTTGGATCTACCTTAATGCCCTCTTCTAATACTACATGCCCCAAGAAAGATATCTCCTTCAGCCAAAATTCACACTTCGACAATTTAGCATATAGTTGTTTCTCTCTCAAAGTCTACAGTACAATCCGCAGATGTCTATCATGCTCTTCTGTATTCCTCGAATAGACCAATATATCATCTATGAATAGCACAACAAACTGGTCGAGGTATGGTCTGAAGATAGTGTTCATCAGATCCATAAAAGCAGCCGGAGCATTAGTTAACCCGAATGGCATGACTAGGAATTCATAATGGCCATAGCGGGTCTCAAGGCGCTTTAGGAATACTCTGCTCTTGTACTTTCAGCTGATAATAACCTGATCTCAGGTCAATTTTGGAGAACACCGCTGCACCCCTCAACTGATCAAACAAGTCATCAATATGGGGCAATGGATATCTGTTCTTTATTGTCACCTTATTCAACTGCCGCTAATCAATACACAAGCGGAGAGTGCCATCCTTCTTCTTTACAAACAATACTGGCACTCCCCAAGGTGACACACTAGGGCGGATAAAGCCCTTGTCAAGCAGTTCTTGCAACTGCACTTTCAACTCTTTCAATTCTGCAGGTGCCATTATATATGGTGTTATGGAGATTGGATCCACACCAGGCATAACATCAATCTCAAACTGCACCTCTCTTTCGGGAGGTAATCCTGGCAATTCATCAGGAAACACATCCGAAAAATCACATACAGTAGGGATGTCCCTTAGTGCTGGGCTCCCCACTTGGGTGTCCATCACATGTGCTAAGTATGCTTCACACCCCTTTCTGATCATTCTTCTAGCTAATGCAGCCGAAATAATATTTGATGGCAGTAAACGCCTCTCCCCATGTATTACCACATCACCGTACAGAGGGAGACCAAAAGTGACTATCTTTAGTCTACAGTCAATCATAGCGTGATGCTTAGCTAACCAATCCATGCCTAAGATAATATCATAATCTCTGAAGGGAATTTCAATCAAGTCTAATAGGAAAATATGTCCTTGGATCACCAAAGGACAGTCTCTATAAATTTTGTTGACCCGGACCTCTTGTCCTAATGGACTAGTTACTAGCACTTCAAAACCCATTTGCACACATGGAACAACAAGTGAACTGACTATGCTAGCACTAACATATGAATGGGTTGAACCCGGATCAAACAACACAAATACATCTTCATAGAGATAGAGAATGTACCAGCTACCACATCGGAAGTCTCAGCCTCTTCTCGCTGTCTCATTGAATAAAACCCTGACTGAAGCACTCCCTTGTGCCAACTGTGCCCTGACTGCCTTAAGCAGTGCCTCTACCTCTGCCTCTTCCTCTGCCAACAGACTGTGAACCTCTGGGAGCAGGACTCTGAATAGATCCCTCAGTAGTAGTAGGAGCTGGACCATATCTCGAAGACGGAGCACTAGTGCAGTCTTTTGCTAAATGACCCTTGCCTCCGCAGTTAAAGCAGGCTCAAGTGCCCCAATAGCACTCCCCCCTATGAATCTTGCCACAAGTGTCACAGGGGCGGGCAGAAAGTGAACCCCTGCTCGACTGTTGACCAGACCTAGGGGGTCTCTGTCCAGAAGATCTGCCTCTACCAAATCTTCCACCTCGACCCCTGCTGGGTCCACTAAACTTCTTTCTCTTTCTAGAGGTAGCACTAGAACTCTGTTCAACTGATTTTTCCCCCTTGTCTTTTTCTGATTTCTCAGCTTTTTCTGATTTTTCTTTCACTGGGGTTGCTTTTGATTCAATTCTCTCCAGTTTAAGTGCTTGAGACATAAGCTCTGAGAAGTTGCTGTGCCGAAATCCCACAACTTGCTTCCTTATGCTGGGCTTCAAACCCGTCTCAAATCTCTTGCATCTTGCCTTGCTAGTAGTAAGGAGACTCCCCGCATAGTGACTCAGGCGGGAGAACTCCCTCTCATACTATGCCACCGATCGGTTCCCTTGTTTCAGACTCAAAAATTCTTGTAGTTTTTGATCAACATATGCATCTAGGATGTATTTCTGTCTGAACTCTCTGATGAAGTCATCCCAGGTCAGCACTGGTGGTTCAGCCAAGCTGTGGGGGATGGTCTTCCACCAATCATACGCATCCCCTTGTAGTAGAGACACAGAATACTCAAACTTTAGTTCATCTTGACAGTACAGCTTCTTAAATACTCTGTCCATTCTTTCAAGCCATTTCTCTGCCTCTAAAGGGTCCACTGTACCCTTAAATTCTGCAGCCCCATACTTCAGTAGTTTATCATATTGTCTGGCTGGAGGCAGTGGTTGTGCCACAGTTGGTTGGGGTGGAGCTTGAACAGGCATACCCCCAGTCATTTGTTAAAACATTGCTGCCATCTGCTGTACGAACTGTGCAGGAAATTGCGGCATTTGCGGCCTGGTGCTACGGATCCACTGACATTCGGTAAAGCTGGGGCTTCCCCTTGTGCCTCAGCTTCAACAAACTGCTCAACTGAGCGATCCCCTTCTTCGATTTCAATATGAAGTAGGGTATCTCCTGAACAAATAATACATGGAGATTTTCCCTCCGTTAGTTCATATTTATGATGTAATGCACTGTATGTAACAAAAATGGACATTGAGCAGTTGTACTTGATAAAGAAAGACACAAATTCATAAGTTAAAACATACTTCAAAAATTTGCTCTGATACCACTAAAACATGTCACACCTTACCCCTCTGTAAGGCATAACATGATCTCGTAAAATACTTAATGAACTACTGAACTTCACCTACCGATAACTCATTAAGCACCCTACAAGGGATTTTAAAACAAATTTCTTACTTTTGGTAAGTGGTGAGCATTTTCTAATAAGTACTTAAAACATTTAGTTAAAATTAAAACTAGTTAATATTTTTGGCCCATTTTATTTTTAAGCAAATTTTATAAAAATTTTGATAGAGTTCCCTCTGTATTTTGAGAAAATAGTTCTTCAAATACCTGTAAAAAGCACTTCTAAAAATTTTTCTCAACAACTGCTTCAATTTCATACTCAATCTCAATCAATTTCTCAACACATTTATCAACTTTCAAATTTCAAATCCACTATCCAATGATCATCAAAATACTAACCATCCATTTCATTCAATTTAAATAAAATAGTTCCATTCATATTTCATTAGAGATAAAACAATTTAGATACATCATTACAAAATTTACATTAAGAAAATTTCAAACTACTATATAAAGTACAACTTTATACAAATTTTATACAAATTGCTCAAGACCAATTTTTACATGTCCATATATTTATGTGCAATAGATACATCAAAAGAATTATTTACAGTTAGGGTATAAATTATACCCAAAGACTTTAAGCTGATAGCTCCTCACACCTCAGCAGCTCAATCTGCTGCTCCTCTAGTCTCTGTATATGCGACAGCAATAGAAGCTGTCGCTGAGTACTAGGACTCAGTGGTGCACAACATACTAAAATAATCTTTATGCAGAATATAAATCACATTTATTCAAAAATTTGACTAAACATGAATTATGAAATTTTAATGCAAACCAAGTTCATTTCGAAGTATCAAAACACATTTCATAAAACCCACAGTTAGATCATGCCATTCGAAACAAATAGAATCTCAATAGCCAGAGGCTAAAGAGAAATCACATCACAAGGCTAGCTAGCTCAAATATATGGATATCCATTCACATCCTCTTCTACTGGCACACCTCAATACTTCTCCAGAGAAGGAATCAAAATTCAAAACTAATTACGCCTACTAGTCGTGCTAGTGAGGTGTTCAAATATATGGTCATGACACTGTGGTTTCAAAACTTATCTTAACAATTTGCTAAACATTGTCATTTCAATATACATAATAACTTTCAATAATTTAAATCAAAACATCATAAGAATGCCATAATCCAATATTTAACATTATTCAAAACAGTATGCAAAAGATGATTACAAAAAGTATATGTTGTGCACAAACCTCAGACGAGTCGCCCCTTAGCCTCGACTCGATTCCTCGGGTTCCTTCTCGATATTCTTTTCAACTGAAACACACAATTTTACAATGTTTCAGTACTAGAACTTAACATAAATCCAAAATAAATTTAGCCTCATTTTTACCTAGCCCTAACGTGCTAAACTCGACGTTCTTGAAATTTTGTGCTTCGGGTTACTATTCACTACACTATTCAAGTCAATTTGTTGAGTTTCTAAGGCTTAATAGGTATGGGAATTCCAACTTCACCCACATTCCACATTTTGGTCATTTAATTTGTTGGTTTTGGTCATTTTCTCAAAGCTTAAGTCCTTTTGGCAAAATTGTCAAATTTTCAGTTTTGGTGCTCCTAGTTGCACTGTTCCATTGGTAATTTTACTGTTGGAATTTGGCAAAATTTCCTTCATAGAAAATGTTCCTTGTTGTCTTAAGTTTATTCTCATTTTTTGATCACCCCAATTGGAGTTTTGAAGCTCAAGTTATGACCATTTGAACCATGGCTGCCGGATTGGAAACAACCCAGATTTTCTGGGCAAATCGGTGCTAGTAGTTTTGGGTCACCAATTTGGGGTTGCCAAATGATTTGGTTACCTGCAGAATTTGGGTTTGTGTTCTTCATGAAAGTTTTAGGTCTATATCTCATCTAACCACTGGTAAAATTTCAGATCATTTGGACCTGCCTAGCTTGAGTTATGACCAAATGAACAAACACTGTTCATTTGGTCAGTTTGTACAGGGCAGCCTGCATTTATCCAACTTTGGTCAATTTGTTCACTAGGTTTTGGTCACTTTTTTGGCATGGTTTCTAAATGAAAATTGTGTCATTTTATGTCTAGTTTCATCCCCAATTGGTCCCATATCAATTGGACTTGTAAAATTTCATTTTTGGTCCTTCAAAGTTGACTTGGTCATGCTGCCAGCAGCATGACCACACTCCCTCCGAATTTGATTTCAATTCAAACCATTCCAACACAACTCATTTGGTACAAAATGACCATTTTTAACTTCAAAATAGGTCAAACATATCATTTACCAATTTCTCATAATTTTGCCTCCAAAACCCTAGGTCCAAACCCTAACTCACAATTTTTGTTACATTTTATTAATTCAACACATATAAACTTACTTACTCAACGCATTCAAGCTCATGTTTACTTTTAATTCAATCAGATGCATGCAATTCTCACCCCTATATAGGCTGGACAAATTTCCCATATGGTCCCTCAACAATAATTCTCTTTTCATTTTAAATTAAAATTCTAAGCTAAAGTAACTCAAATCATATAAATTTAAACATTAAATTTCAATTTAATGCTTACCTCAACTTGGAGTTTCCTCTTCCTCAATTCCTTCCTTTTCCTCTTTTATTTCCTTGCTCAAAATTATTTTCAAGTTGCTTAGACAAGCTTTAATCAACAAAATTAGGGAATTTATGGGAGATTTTTAGGGTTTATGGAGCTTGAAATCAAGCTTCAATGGTGGATTTTGAGAGAGAGGTGAGAGGTGACGGGAATGGGGGAAGAAATCAATTTTTTTTTCTTTTCTTTTTGTTATTTTATGTCTTAGGAAGACCATAATTCTAATTAAATAAATTTTTAATTAAAATACTTATGGCATCATGCATGTGTCACCACATGATGTCATTACCTTTTTAACTTTTTCATTTTTCTTTTTTTTTTCTTTTTATTTTTCTATTAGTTCTTTAATTTAATTCTCGATCCCGAAGTTTTCTTTTCTCCGATTTTATTTAACAGTTAGGTCAGGAGTCAGCTCTCGGGGTCAATTGACCAAATTGCCCTTCACCGGTTCAACCTGGTTTACAACTAATTCCATATTTCTTCTGGCTCCCTGACCTAATTATTTGACTGGCTTAACAGTTCTTTTTCGTGATTTTCTCTTTTCCACTGTGTTCATAAGGGTCCTAAGGACCACAGCGTCACATTTTACGGTTCGAAATTTGAGTTTAAAATGACTTTGCAGTCCTTCCCGAAAAGATCACCCATCGCTGTGACTCTCGGCTCGTTTAACTTCTTATGTTCTGTTTTTCTTATTTATATGTAACTAATTGAACATTACTAATTATTTGTATTTATGGCTTCTCTAATTGACTTAAGTGTGGTTCTAATCCCCTTAATTGTCTGAGCCGACACTGGTCACCGGAACAGTGAAATCTACCAGGCTATGCAAACGGGGGTGTTACACATAATTTCATTAAATTTATTCACTTCCATTTTTAATTGCCCAAGTAACCTATACTGGATGACTGGACTGGATAAACGGGTAAACTGGCACTGGGTATCAAGTACCTCGGGCCGTCACACCATCGGTCACATATGTATCTCCGGTAAATGCATAACTAATGAGCTGTAATAAATATTAGGCACAAGGCCAAGTATCAACACAATGTCAGAATGGCTAAAAGCCATAAAATCACAGCATGGCATAATGCCATGTGCAGTACTACTAACTGAACCCTATTGGCATGCCAACCTATCCAAACCAATCTTGCTAGGTGTACTAGGGCATGTTACACTTTTAAACTTTACAATTCCTGAAATTTAAGTTTAGGTGTTACTATTCATTTTATTAGTCAACTAAAATGTTGAATTTTGCATAGACAATAGGTACATTGGTTCTAATACTCCCAACATACCATATTTTGCATTCTAAAATTGTTGGTATTGGTTGCCAATACCATTTCAAAGCTTAATGTTAATTGTTTAAAATTTTCAAATTTCAAGCTTTGTGTTTCCTATTCTATTAGTCATTTTTGCAGTGGTAATTTGGCAAAATGATCAACATGAAAGTTGTTCATTATTTTGTCTAGTTATATTTCCTTTTTTGAATCACTCCATTTGGAGTTTTGTAGCTCAAGTTATGGCTCAAAAACCACAACTGGCCGGATTGTAATTTTTCTAGAATTTCTGGACTGACCAAATCTACAATACTTGGAATAGTGATTGAACTCACTTTTTGAATATGTTCTGGTCATAATTTGGGTAAGGTTTCTTCATAAAAGTTGTAGATCTATATCTCAGCTTGTTTCTGGTGAAATTCCTGGTCAATTGGACCTTTCCACACTGAGTTATGACCAAATGACCAAACATTATTCATTTGGTCATTTTGCCCAGACAGAATGCAGGTCACCCGGATTAGGGCAAGCTTCTGGTCAACTTGGTTTGGTTTTCTAGACATGGTTTCTTCACCAAAGTTGTGCCATTATGTGTCTAGTTTCATGTCCAATTGGCCTTGCACCAATTAAACCTCTACAATTCATGTTATTGCTACCTAAACCTGCTGGACTCATGCCCAGCCCTGCAGGTCACTAAGGGCAGCCACACCAACTTCATTTCCCACTACATAAACCACTTCATTTCTCATTCACACATAACCAAATGGTCACTAATTGACCATTAAAACTTAATTTCACCATTACATGATCAACATCTCAATTTTAGGTCCAAACCCTAGCTCTACCATTTCAATTTTTCAAAAACATACAATCAATGGATCAATTCATACTCCTAATGATGCATATACAATTTTAAAGAATTAATTGACACTAACCTTTGTTGGAGAGTTTCCCTAGCTTAGAAAACTTCTTGATTTTTCTTTCTTTTTGCTGCCCAAAGCTTTCTCAAGGTGCTAGGTTAATTTTTTGCGAAGAAGGCTAGGGTTTTGGAGTGAGATTTGGTGAGGTTGGGAGCTTGGGTGAACTTTCATGGAGTTTTCGTTCCTCTCTATCTCTCTCCACATTTTTGGCTGCCCTAAAGGTTGAAGAAGCAACTAATTTTTCTTTCTTTTTTCCTACCCATTAAGTCATTTTAAATAAGTTAATGCCATGTGTCAAAGTTTGATTGGGTGGGAGGATTTTTAATGACATCATAATGGTGTCATAATTCCAATTCTTTAATTTTCTTTCCTTTTCTTGTCTACTAAATTTCAATTTAATTTTTTAGCAATATTTATTCATATTTTATGATATAATAATTATTTACTTAATTGGACAAGTCGGCCAAAAATCATCTATGAAGACGAAATGACCAAAATGCCTTCCATTTGGCTTAACAGACTAAAATTGTCTGTATCGATTTAAAAAAATTTTTAAGCATTTTCTTGGCATTCTAATGCCATAAAAACCTTAGTGACCCTTCTCTGGAGTCTCAAAAATTATTTTATGAATTTTCCACTGGGTCTAGGGCTCCTAGTTGCTAGAACCGCAACTTCCCACTGGTTTACCCATTGCTAGGGCACCGGCTCATTTAACTTGGTTGTATTTTATTTCTAAAACTTTTTCTAAATTTTTCTTATTAATATTTGAGTTAATTATGATTCCTCACTTTAGTTTAAATATTTTTCTGGACGTTCTAGCTGTCCGAACCGACACTGGTCACCGGAACAGTAGAATGTACAGAGTTGCTACAGGGAGGGTGTTACAATGGGTATCTGTTCTTTATTGACACCTTATTCAACTGTCAATAGTCAGTGCATAACCGGAGAGTGCCATCTTTCTTCTTTACAAACAACACTGGCGCTCCCCAAGGTGACACACTAGGGCGGATAAAGCCCTTGTCAAGCAGCTCTTGCAACTGCACTTTTAATTCTTTTAGTTCTGCTGGTGCCATTCTGTATGGCGTTATGGAGATTGGGTCCACACTATGTCACACCCTACCCCTCTGTAAGGCATAACATGATCCCGTAGTATACCTAATGAATTACCAACTCCGTCTACTGATAACCCATTAAATACACTACAAGGGATTTTAAAAACTTTTCTTACTTCTTTTACAGTGGTGAGCACTATTTACAGGTATTAAAAACTTTGGTGAACTAAAGTGAAACCACTAACTCATTTGGTTTATTTGGAATTTCTGTAAAAATTTTAGCAGAGTGCCATCTGTATTTTGGACAAAACAGTTCTTCAGAAAACCTGTAAAAAGCACTTCAATAATTTTCCCAAATCTCAACTCCAATACATTTCTCAACACAACAATTTATCAACTCAATTCCATAGAAACTTTTCAAAGTCTGAGATAAGGAAATATAATACAACTTTTACAATCCAAAACACTCATAATTAATTTACAACTTCAAGGTACAATTTAATTTACAACTGCTCAAAACCAAAAACAATATGTACATACAGTGTCATACATTCTGATTACAAAATGCAAAATCTTGGTATACTCATAATACCAGAAATCCTCATTTGGATGTATATGCGGCCTAGTCTGCCTTACTGTCTCTCTACTGCGGCAATAAAAGCTATCATTTGAGACAATGTCTCGATGGTGCACAACATTAACCAAATACAAATTTAAATCACAATTCATAAATCATGTAAATAGTGGATACTTAAAATCATAGTTAAATCCAAGACAATAATTGTCAACAAGAATTTAAATTCCATTTCTCCATATCACAATAATTTTCAATAAGTCAGATCAGGTTTGAATTCAAAAGACAGTATATGTCAATGAGAGTTTAAATCCATTTCACAATCTCACAATACACATCAATAAATCACACACAGCTTAATCATGATCCATAGTTCAATTCGTCCCTAAAGCCGATGGCTAATGAGGTATTCAATTCATCCCAAAAGTCGATGACTAATGAGGAATAACATGGCTAGCTAGCAAAAATATGAGTACTCATCCAATTCGTCCTCAACAGGCACACACCTCAACACTTCAGCCAGAGAGGGAATTCAATTCGTCCCACTAGACAAGCTAATGAGGAATACAATCAATATACATGATAGCTATGGTTTCAAACCATTTCCAATGCTTTTAAATCAATAAGTATCCATCAATGTCATTCAAACAATTTTTCACAGTTTCAAACCATTCACAATATTTTTCAATCAATAAGTGTCCATCAAACACATTTCCACAATTTAAAACAATAATATACAAATAGTCAATATTTATTTCAATTGAAAATAATTCAAAAGAAACAGTTGTTGTGCACAAACCTCTGATGACTGTCTCCCTGGTCTGGACTCAGTGTTTCTTTCCCTTTTGTTGAGTCCTTGTTAACTGAGAAACACAATTTGAAGTGTTTCAGTACTAAATTAAACTGTCTCTATCGATGGTGTTTGGTAAATAATGCACTGAACTCATTTATTCACTTAATCACCTAATATACCGACCCTCGTTGCGTTTTAGGTAAATTAGGTCTTAGTGTCATTAATATGTCATATTCGATAGGGTTTTAGGTTTGGTATGTTTTACCAAAGTCATTTCCTTGTTTAGTGCATTTTAATGCAAATTGCTGGATTCCGGGACACTGGTTTGACCTAACGGACGATCTAGTTCCTCGGTTTTGGTCTCGGTCGAAACTACAAACTTGTAGATCTAGGTCTTATTGCACGCGGGGCAAAATTTCAGGTCAATCCGAGTTAAGTAGACCAAGTTATGGTCATTATACTATTGCTGGTCAAATGGCATCAATTAGGTCATTTTTTTGGTCAATTTGGTCAACTTTGGTTCGGCCAGTTTTTAGACCCGAACTTGTGCAAGCTTTTTGACTTGCTTCTGGTCATTTCTGGGTTTTGGTGTCTTCATAAGACTTGTAGGTATGGGTCTTAACTATTCATGGTTAAAATTTCAGGTCAATTGGACCTGTTTTGAGTGAGTTATGGCCTAAATACTCACTGCTGCCCAAATGGTCAGTTTTTAGGTCTCAAGTGTACCTAATCCGAATTGGTCATTTTCACATCACCTTGCAAGCAGAATTTTGGTATGGTTTCTCAATGAAAGTTGGCACATTTTGTGCCTAGTTTCACCTCAAATTGGTCTCATACCAATTGAGGTTACACATTTCAGGTTATGGGCTAAAATGTACACTACCCTCAATATGCATTTCACACCCCACTTCAAACACACATATACCTTGCAATTTGGTTCACTTCCCTACCAATCTGTTTTGGTACATTAACCACAGTATAATCTACTTTACATTAACATTATTTTGGGCAGATTACCATTACCCTCAACACACCAAATATAATTCACATTTACAATATCTCAATACCATTACATACACACCTAAACACCACTAATTCTCACATACACTTTACACAATAATTTCATACACATATCCTTCATTCCTTAATGCCACAATTCTGCCAACACTCCCATGAATATACACATTTATTCAAGTGTCCCCAAGGCTGCAGAAATTTGTCCTTCAACATCAAAGTGCCCTACAATTTACCAATTCCCATCCAAGTGCATAAATCACCATATATATTTGAAATAATTCATTAGGATATTAAACCACCATGATCGACATTATTCCTCATCAATTATATGCATAATAATTCATCAAATGCATGACCCCATGGCTGTCCAAAATGGCTATTTCAATAACTAGTTAAACTCTAAAATTTCCTTCACAAAACTAACACCCATAACATGCACACAAAATTTAACAAAGGAATTCTCAAAAATGCAAACTTACCTTTAATTGTAACTTGCTAAACCTTCACCAAACTTCTCAAAATTGGTATCAATATCTTCCTTGTGATGTGTAGACCATTTTTCATAAAGCTACTTAAGGGATTGGAGTTGAAAATGGGGAGATAAGAAAGCTTGCATGAAAAACGGCTATGGAGGATTTCTTTTCCTCTTCAATTCGGCATGGGTTATGGAATGAAGAAGATGACCCTTTTGAGTGGGAAGAATCTGCCCACTTATAAGTATTTTTAATCATTTTAATGTTCTTAGTGGACAACTAAACAAATTAAATCATATTTTAAGCAAACTTCCCACTTATTCCACATTTAACCCATGATTTTAGTTATTTTCTTTAGGTACCACTAAACTAATTTTTCATTTTATTTTCTAAGTGTAATACTATTTATTTTTAATGGACATTTAGGTCAAAAGACACTTCGGGATGTCAAATGACCATAATGCCCCTGTTCGGGTGGCATTCAGATTTTTGGTATTCTTAGAATTTTGTCTGTTTTTCGATTTCTCACTTTTCTTTGTACTAATTATTTAATTTTTCTTTGATATTTCTAATAATATTTAAACTTCAATAAGGGTCCATTTATGTCCTAAAAATGTTTTCCAGGGTTCCCCGTAGTCCAGGGCTAGTCAACGGTTCACGCCGTGACTTCCAGTCTGATCACCATCGCTAGTTTTCATTTCGTTTAACTTGATCACATTTCTTTGCTATGATTTTTCCTTTGTTTTTCTTGTGTTTTCTTTTCTTGTATTTCATTATTTTATGTCTCCTCACTCATATCGAAGTACGGTTCTAGGCATCCTAGCTGTCCGGACAACACTGGTCACCGAAGCAGCAGAACGCACTACCGAACTTTGGGGTGTTACACACTAGGCATAACATCAATCTAAAACTATACTTCTCTTTCTGGAGGTAATCCTAGTAATTCATCAGGGAATACATCCGAAAAGTCACATACTGTGGGGATGTCCCTCAATGTTGGACTACCCACTTGGGTGTCTATCACATGTGCTAAGTACGCCTCACACCCCTTACTAATCATTTTTCTTGCCAGTGTAGCTGAAATGATGTTTAAAGGAAATAACTGCCTCTCCCCATGTATTACCACATCACCATACTGAGGGAGACCAAAAGTGACTGTCTTCAGTCTACAGCCAATCATTGCATGATGCCTGGCTAACCAATCCATGCCCAAGATAATGTCATAATCTCTGAAGGGCATTTCAATCAAATTAGATAGAAAAGTGTGTCCTTGGATCACCAAAGGACAGTCCCTATATAGTCTATTTACCCTAACCTCCTAGCCTAATGGACTAGTTACTAGCACATCATAGTCCATTGGTACACACTGAATAGCATTAGAACACATCACACTAGCACTAACATATGAATGTGTGGAGCCAGGATCAAATAACACATATACATCTTGGTCAAGGATGGAGAAAATACCAGCTACTACGTCTGATGTTTCAGCCTCCTCCCTCTGACGTATGGTATACACTATGACTGGTATGGGTAAACCAAGTTAAATGAGCCGGTTTGGCTTAACAGACTAAAATTGTCTGTATCGATTTAAAAAATTTTTTAAGCATTTTCTTAGCATTCTAATGCCATAAAAACCTTAGTGACCCTTCTCTGGAGTCTCAAAAATTATTTTAATTTTCCACTGGGTCTAGGGCTCCTAGTTGTGAGAACCACAACTTCCCACTGGTTTACCCATCGCTAGGGCACCGGCTCATTTAACTTGGTTGTATTTTATTTCTAAAATTTTTTGTAAATTTTTCTTCTTAATATTTGAGTTAATTGTGATTCATCACTTTAGTTTAAATATTTTTCTGGACGCTCTAGCTGTCCAAACCGACACTGGTCACCGGAACAGTAGAATGTACAGAGTTGCTACAGGGAGGGTGTTACAATGGGTATCTGTTCTTTATTGACACCTTATTCAACTGTCAATAGTCAATGCATAACCGGAGAGTGCCATCTTTCTTCTTTATAAACAACACTGGTGCTCCCCAAGGTGACACATTAGGGCGGATAAAGCCCTTGTCAAGCAGCTCTTGCAACTGCACTTTTAATTCTTTTAGTTCTGCTGGTGCCATTCTGTATGGCGTTATGGAGATTGGGTCCACACTAGGCATAACATCAATCTAAAACTGTACTACTCTTTCTGGAGGTAATCCTAGCAATTCATCAGGGAATACATCCGAAAAGTCACATACTGTGGGGATGTCCCTCAATGCTGGACTACCCACTTGGGTGTCTATCACATGTGCTAAGTATGCCTCACACCCCTTCCTAATCATTTTTCTTGCCAGTGTAGCTGAAATGATGTTTAAAGGCAATAACTGCCTCTCCCCTTGTATTACCACATCACCATACTGAGGGAGACCAAAAGTGATATCTTGATCTCTGATCCAATCATTGCATGATGCCTGGCTAACCAATCTATGCCCAAGATAATGTCATAATCTCTGAAGGGCATTTCAATCAAATTAGATAGAAAAGTGTGTCCTTGGATCACCAAAGGACAGTCCCTATATAGTCTATTTACCCTAACCTCCTAGCCTAATGGACTAGTTACTAGCACATCATAGTCCATTGGTACACACTGAATAGCATTAGAACACATCACACTAGCACTAACATATGAATGTGTGGAGCCAGGATCAAATAACACATATACATCTTGGTCAATGATGGAGAAAATACCACTGGGTACTACGTCTGATGTTTCAGCCTCCTCCCTCTGACATATGGTATACACTATGACTGGTGTGCCACTGGGTACTAGCTGGTTAACAGTGCTTTGACTTCCAGGAGTGTTACCAGGACCCCTACCTCTGCCTCTACCTCTACAAGCTGACTGTGACCCTCTAGGTGCAGAGACTTAGGCTGATCCCTCAGATGTAGCAGAAGGTCCAGACCGGCACGGACTAGTACAATCCTTAGCAAAATGTCCGCTCCCTCCATAGTTATAGCATGCACCTATGGCCTTGAAACACACGCCATAATGTGTTCTACCACAAGTCTCACATTGCTGGACTGATAAAGATCCTCGAGAAGCTTGTTGGGCCTGCTGACCAGACCGGGGTGGTCTTTGGCCAGAGAATCTGCCTTTGCCAGATCTGCGAGAGCTAGATCCCCCAAACTGTTTCCTCTTCCCTGAGCCACTTTCAGGTGCTTGACCAGTAGTCTTTTCAGTATTCTCTTTCTATTGTGTACCCTTTTTCACTGCCCCTTCTGATTCTATCCTTTCCAGTTCCAGGGCCTGTGAGATCAACTCAGAGAAATTCTTATGTCGGAAACCCAGAACTTGCATTCTCAGATTCGGCCTTAACTCGGCCTCAAACCTCTTACATCTATCTTTGGGGGTGGAGACTAAGCTTTCAGCATAGTGGCTCAGTCGAGAGAAGTCTCTCTCATATTCTGCTATGGTTCTGTCCCCTTGTTTCAAACTCAAGAATTCTTGTAACTTCATATCCACATATGCATCAGGGACCCACTTTTATCGAAACTCCCTCAAAAAGTCTGACCAAGTAAGGACTGGAGGTTCTACCAGGCTGTGGGGGATGGTCTTTCACCATTCATACGCATCCCCTTGTAACAAAGAAATAGAATACTCGAACTTCAGCTCTTCTGCACACTGCAGCTTCCTGAAAACCAACTCCATTTGTTCTAACCACTATTCTGCCTCTAATGGATCCACAGTGCCCTTAAACTCAGTGGCCCCAAATTTCATCAATTTTTCATATTGTCGAGCCGAGGACTGTGGTTGTGCTACAGGTGCTTGCATCTGAGCTTGGGTGGGCACATTTCCCACCATTTGTTGGAAAAACGCAGCCATCTGCTGTGCAAACTGAGTAGGAAACTGCGGTGATGGAGTAGGAGCTGGAGTGGCTGACCCACTCACATTCTGGAGTGCTGGGGCTTCCCCTTGAACCTTAGCCTCAACAGATTGTTCCACAGAATGATCTCCTTCTTCCATTCCATTTTCTCAAAATTTCTACTTCCTGAGATCAAACACTAGGAGGTTGACCTCCGTTAGTGCATATTCATGATATAAATATGTCATATGTATCAATTAAAGACACTTGAGCAGTTGTACTTATCAAAGAAATATTCATACACAGTTAAAATTTATTGCAAAACCATGCTCTGATACTACTAAAATATGTCACACTTTACCCCTATGTAAGGCATAACATGATCCCGTAGAATACCTAATGAACTATCGAACTTCACCTACCGATAGTTCATTAAGTACACTACAAGGGATTTTAAAACCATTTTCTTACATTTTGGAAGTGGTGAGCGTTTTGGTAGGAATTAAAACATTTAATTGAAGTTTCAAAATTAGTAAAAAATTTTGTTCATTTTTATTTTTCCGCAAATTTTATAAAAATTTCGACAGAGTGCCGTCTGTATTTTGAGAAAACAATTCTTCAAATACCTGAGAAAAACACTTCCAATAAATTTTTCCACAACTCCCAACCTCCAATTAATCTCAATTCTCAAATCAAACCACTTCAAAATAATTCCACAATTTAATCCAAGTTTATCATCTCAAAATATTTCATCATTTCATTCAACAAAGCTAATCTACATTCACAAGTTTAATTTATAGATATTAAATACGAAAAATAATATTATTACAATTTATTATACAACTGCTCAACTTTATATTGATACATAAAACATTACAATATTTACATCAATTAATTACAAGGATATAAATAAATACCCGTACAAAAAGGATCAGTGAAGTCCTCAATATCAGTAGCAGCTCACTCTGCTGCTTTCTCCTTACTCTTATCTGCGATAGCAAAATAAGCTATCGCTGAGTATAAAAGTACTCAGTGGTGCACAATAAAAAAAATTTAAAATATAATACATAAATCATTCATTGACAAAACACAATTTAAATGTTGCACAATTACATTTCACAAATTATCAACGCTAATTATAAAAAAAATTTTGGGTCAAATAATTTAATAAACACAGTGTTGCCAATTCATACATAACTTAAGCCATGATACAAAATTTTCGATCAATGTCGCTTTGTACACCACGACAAAGCAATCTACAACCTCACTAATCGAAATCAATGAGGGAGGTGGCTAGCTAGCTAATGAGTACTCATCCGATCTACAACCTCAACTGGTAAACGAGAGATGGAGGAAAATAATCGATCTCAACCCCATAAATGGAGGAGATATAATAAGGCACTGTCATGCTAAGTGTGAATCAAAAATCCATTTCAAACATTTTATTCAAATATTGCATGCAAAAATCAAATCAATTTCCAAAGTTACAATCTCATCACAAAGTGGCAACACAAAAGTTCTTAAACTCATAATGTGTACTAAATCAATATTTCAAGGATAAAATGCTAAAATAGAGTTTATTGTGCACAAACTTGATGTGAGTCACCTCTAGGCCTTGACTCAATCTCTTAGACTTTACGAGCCTTTTTCAGCTGAAACACACAGTTTCACAGTGTTTTATTATCATAACTTAGCATAAATCCAAGAATAAATTCCAATTCACTTTTATCTAGCTTATATATGCTAAACTTGACGTTCTTTAAAATTTGTGTTTCGGGGTTACTATTCACTATACTATTCAAGTCAATTTGTTGACTTTCTAAGGCTTAATAGGTATGGAAATTCCAACTTCACCCACATACCACATTTTGGTCACTAAATTTGTTGGTTTTGGTCATTTTCTCAAAACCTAGGCCTTTTAGGCAAAATTGCAAATTTTCAGTTTTGGTGTCTTAGGTTGCACTGTTCCATTGATCATTTTGCTGTAAAAATTTGGCAAAATTTTCTCCATAGAAAATGTTCCTTATTGTCTTAACTTTATTCTCTTTTTTAAATCACTTCAATTGGAGTTTTTTAGCTCAAGTTATAGCCATTTGAATCATGGCTGCCGGATTGGACTTAACCCAGATTTTTGGGCACCAAACTAGTTCTGGCAGTTTTAGGTCACCAAATTTGGGTGGCCAAATGACTTGGTTAAGGGCATAATTTGAGTTTTTGTTATTCATAAAAGTTATTGGTCTGTATCTCAGCTGTTTACTGGTAAAATTTCAAGTCATTTAGCCTGGCCTAGTCCAAGTTATGGCGAAATAAACAAATACTATTCATTTAGTCATTTTTGTACAAGTCAGACTGCAATAATCCGGATTTGGTCAATTTGTTCACTAGGCTATGGTCACCTCTTGGGCATGATTCCTAAATGAAAAATGTTCCATTTTGTGTCTATTTGCATTCCCAATTGACCTCACACCAATTGGACTTGTAAATTTTCAGTTTTGGTCCCTCAAAGGGACCTTGGTCATGCTGCCTGCAGCATGACCTTAATCACTCCAAATTTAAACTCACTTCCAACACTTCCAACACATCTCAATTGGTCACAAATGACCATTTCTCACCTCAAACCAAGTCCAACACACCATTTAACACATTCCCACATTTTTGTCTCCAAAACCCTAGATGCTAAAACCCTAGTTTACCTATTTGATGCATTTAACTAATTTCAAGCATACTAGCATTACTTCTATACTCATGTAAGCTTACCTTCACTTTGAATTCAATCAAATTCATACACACACATCAAAACCCTAGCTGGCTGAATTTTTTTCTAATCCTCTAACAATTAATTTCTTTTTATTTTAAGCATATTTCCAAGTTCTTCATGCTATAAATACTTAAATTAAACTAAAAACTTAAAGTGAACTCACTAACCTTGAATTGCAGAATTTTTTTCCTCTTCAACTCCTTCCTTTCTTCTTTCTTTCTTGCTCAAACTTCTTTTCAAGACTAAAAGACCAAGTTTAATTAAGGTGTTTGCAATTTTTATGGCTAAAGTTTGGTTTCTTCAAGCTCAAAAATGAGCTTTCATGGAGGTAAAGTGAGAGTAAGGGAGAGAGTGAGAGAGAGACGGCAATGGTGAGGAAGACAACTCTTTTTACCTTTTTTTTTCTTTCTTTTTTTTTTTTATAAACTTATCCTTATGGAAGACCTATAATTTATCCAAAATTTAATTGTTTATTATTATGTTTATTACATCATGCATGATGTCATCAACTTTTTCACTTTTTCTTTTCTTTTTTTTTTCTATTTATTTTCCCATTAGTACATTAATTTAATACCCGATTCTGAAATTTTTTTTTCTTCAATTTTATTTAACAGTCAGGTCAGGAGTCAGATCTCGGGATTAATTGACCAAATTGCCCCTCGCCGGTTCAACCCTGTTTGCAAATAATTTAATATTTCTTCTGGCTCCCTGACCTAATTATTTGACTGACTTAACAATTATTTTTCATGATTTCTCTTTTCCACCGTGTTCATAATGGTCCTAAGGACTGCAGCGTCACATTTTACGGTTCGAAATTTGAGTTTAAATTGACTTCACAACCCTTTCCGAGAAGGTCACCCATCATTGTGACTCTCAGCTCGTTTAACTTCTTATGTTCTGTTTTTCTTATTTATACTTAACTAATTGGAAATTACTAATTATTTGTGTTCAGGACTTATCTAGTTGTCTTAAGTATGGTTCTAATCCCCTTAATTGTCCGGACCGACACCGGTCACCGGAATAGTGAAATATACCAGGCTATGCAAATAGGGGCATTACAGATAAAGAATGAGTATTATTAAAATCTAAATAACAAGATATGGACATACCTTCTGAAGGCTTATCCTTTTTGCTCTTCAAAGACTCCAAATACTCTGGGCAGTTCCTTTTTCAGTGCCCATCCTTTTGACAATGAAAATATTTTCCTTTGTCTGCAATAGCTTTAGCCTTCTTTTTCTTCTGGGATTGGTTTTTGGCAATTCTGCCAGAAGAACCAGGGGTAGAAATTTTCTTCTTTTTGTTGCTTTTCTTCTTCTTGGACTTTCTAGAAGAAGAAGCAACTAAGGTAACTTCTTTCCCTTTATTGCTAGGCATATTACCTTGTCCAATAATTTGCAAATTTAATAAACTAGCCAAAGTGCATTCTTGTTGGGTTATATGAAAGCTTGTGATAAAAGATCCAAATGACTGTGAAAGGGACTGCAAGATCAAATTTGTTTGCATTGTGAAGTCCATGGTAAAATCAAGTGCCTCAAGCTATTCAATGAGCCTGATCATCTTCTGCACATGGGCTCCCACATCAATCCCTTCATTCATTTATATCTAGCATTCCTGCTATGTTCACCATACAACTCTTGTAAGTGATCCAAGATTTCAGATGTAGTTTGCATTTTCTCATATTACTTTTATAGCTCGTTAGTCATAGAAGCAAACATGTAGCACTTGGCTCACATGTCATGTTCTTTCCATTTATCTAAAGTGTCTTATTCCTCTAGTGTAGCCCTTTCTGGTAAAGGACCAGTAACTTTATAATATAGAATGTATCCTATACGCTCTAAATTCAATACTATCTTTAGATTTCTTACCCAATATGAAAAGTTAGGCCTAGTTGGCCTATTATTATCAAGCATACCAGTAAGAACTTTGCATGGTTGTGCTGTTATTTTATCACATTAAACCGCAGAAAATAACAAGATTCCAATTAGTTCATTATACCATGTAATTAACTAAAATTGTCATGGTCTTTTAATCAAATTGGTCCTTTCACTAATTTAGCGTATCCTACACTTTTAAAGTAGGAAATGGAAATCCTACTTGGGATGGATTTCTAGTAAGTGATTGAATTCTTATAAATTGTTAATCATCTTCAAGTACATCTATTCTTGGATTCATAACAATTTATAAGTGGCTAATACTTTACTCTTCACATCTCATGTGAGATTTAATAAATTATTTGGCCCTTAATGCTCAAAACCTCAGCTACAGCCATTCTTGGTTTATCTTGCATTAGTTAAGTGAAGCCTACTAAGTTACTAAGCATGCAAATTTAAAGTTCTCTTAAACCAAATGCATCATTCTTATGTTACCATAGCCAACAATGTAAATGTTCAAATCTTATCAAATAATTACCTTAGTGGAGAGCCATGATGCAATTTCCAAAATTACACCATTACTAACTTAATCATTAAATTGGAAGATTTCTTGACCAGCTTAATTACTATTTGGTCTTACTTTATACATTATCCATTTTTTATGCACATATCTCATGCATACATTCATCAACAATAATGTAAAAGGCATGATCATGGACTATTTTATGGGAATCCAATCCTAGCCGCAAGGATTAGATTTAAGGGCATCTTAGGTTATCATCCATCTATTTGAAGCTTGATTACAAATCTTCAACTCCTGAAGTCTTTTTCTCCCACTAATCTCCATCAATGTCTTCAATTTCTTTTCTTCATGTAAATTCCATTAATGTCATAAATTTAATATCCTTGGCATACCAACATGAAATTACAAAAGAAATGAGCTCAAAAGCCAAATAAATAAATTAAAACCTTTATGCATTTAAATAAATTTAATTATTACATTCCCATAAAAATAAATAAGAAAACAATCACATTGGTTTACTAAGTCCATGATCATCCTTGCATGCAATTTACACATCCAACTATTGAATATGAAATTGAACTCTAAATATCTAATATTTAAAATTAATTAATTTTTCCTGAATCTCATTCATAATCATATTATATTTATGTTGAGACGTAGATTAAACACTTTAACCATTAAGAAAAACAAGAAAAACAAAAAAAAATGATTAAAATACTTTCACTACATGGGCCGAATGGTGTTAATTCAAAATTGATAATTTTTCTTAGATTTTTCTTGCTCCAACTTGCATCCCATGCAACTTTCTTGAGTCCCAAACAACACATAACATGAATTAAAGTCTCCTAATGGAAAATTAGGATGGCTCTGATGCCACATGAAAGAAAATTACACCTAAGGGTGTAAAATTAGCAATTTTGATTTTTTTCAATCCCAGTGTTTCATGCAACATACAAGCTTTTTATTCTATTGCAAAAACACATATTTTGGTTACAACAAATTGTAATTCAATAGCTAACAATCCTAATTACCATTAGGAATGTCACACTCTACCCTTCCGTAAGATATGACAAGATCCCGTAATATGCTTAACGTATTACTAAACTCTGTCTATCGATAATCCATTAAACATACTACAAGGGATTTTAAATGATTCAAATTCATTTTCAAGTAAACTTATTGAATTAAAGTTAAGAAAAATTACTGTGAAAATCGTTAAGAATTAAAATATGCATTTTAAACGTAAAGAAAAATTTTGTGAAAAATCGGCGTGGTAATGACTGAATTTCCAGCAATCTAAAAATTTTAAAAACCTACTTAAAACATGTGAAGTATAAGTAATTCACAACCTAAAAAAATCCACATCTCATTAAATCATAATTCAAATTAAAGTATTCTTCATTCACATTTAAAAGGATCCATATTTACAAAATTACATTTATTGGATAACAAAATAAAAATTTACATTGTTTTTATACAACTGCTCAAATATTTTTACATACATATAGTCATTAATTACGTCAAAATTACAATATACAAAGGTATACCTAAAATATACCCATTGAATAGACCAATTCTAACTTCTAGTAGGCTCACTCAGCTGCTTGCACTTTTCCTTTACCTGTGACAGCGTGAAACAGCTATCGCTGAGTATTTCACTTAGCGGTACACAACTTAATAATTTATAAAATTATCATAAACCATGAAATCAATTCACAACAAAATATTTTCTTATTCACAATTCCATGAAACACAAAAATAATATCAAAATTTTCAATAACACATTTCTTAAATCATGTAGAAATAGTTAATGTCTCAATTATCATTTAGAAACAATTAGTGTTGCCAACAATCACATAGTCTAAGCCATGTGTAACACCCTCACTTTAGCTAGTCTATGCATTCGACTGTTCCGGTGACCAATGTTTGTCCGAACAGCCAGAATGTCTGGAACAAAAATTAGACTAGAGTGAGGAGTCATAAATAGACCAAATAATAGTAAGGAAAAATTAAGAAAAAAATTTAATAAATGAAATACAACAAAGTTAAATGAGCTGGTGCCCCGGTAATGGGTGACCCTAACGGGAAGTTGCTGTCTTCACAGCTAGTAGCCCTAAATCGGGGGAAAAATTCATGAAATAATTTTTGAGACACCAAAGAAGAGTCATTGAGGTTTTGATGGCATTAGACTGCCAAGACAATGCTTAGAAAAATTTTTA
Source organism: Hevea brasiliensis (assembly GCF_030052815.1). Lineage (NCBI taxonomy): Eukaryota > Viridiplantae > Streptophyta > Magnoliopsida > Malpighiales > Euphorbiaceae > Hevea > Hevea brasiliensis. The sequence continues at coordinate 74,137,152 of NC_079502.1, read as the reverse complement.
GATCGGTACAGACAATTTTAATCTGTTAAGCAAAATAAAGGGCATTTTGGTCATTTTGTCTTCAGAGATGATTTTTGACCGACTTGTCTAATTAAGTAAATAATTATTATGACATAAAATATAAATAAAAATTTATGAAAGTTTAATTAAAAATGGGTAGAAAAGAAAAGAAATGGAAATAAAAATAAAACTTACCTTTATGATATCATCATAATGTCATAAATAAATAAAGTTAAACCCTAACCAAAGGGAATTGACCAAGTCAATAAAAAGGGATAATTCTCACCAAATAATATAAGAAAAAAGAAACAAATATTTTGCCCTCTTCTCCTTCATTTCGGCAGCCTCCTATTCTCTCTCTTTCTCACTTTTTTCAACCTCCATTGAAGCTCACCTTTGAAGCTTAATTTTTACCTTATCCCACTATAAAACCCTAACCTTTCTTCATCAAAATTGTACCCCACACCTTAAATTACTTCTTGGCAGCCATTAGAAAGAGGAATATTGAGGATTCACAAGCTCAAGAGAGAGCTCTAATAAGGTTAGTGCTACTTTCTTTCATTTTCTCCTTACAATTGATGTTAGATGCATAAATTGAGTTAGAAACTTGAAAATTTTGAAAGAAAATAGTTAAGGATGGACTACTACTATTTTCGGCAGCCATGTTGAAGGGTGGGATTTCGCTTGTTTCCTTTGAATAAATTTGTTATTTAGGCAGCCCTTGCTGAGAATTGCATGGTTAAACTTGATTTAGTGGTTGAAATATAAGACTTCAAAATTTGTGAAATTTAGGGTTTTGAGTAAATTAAGGTTTTCTTGAATTGCTACTTCATTGATGTTTAATTGGTCAATTAGTGGCCAATTGGTGTATTCTAGACAATAATTTGAGTGAATTGTGACATGAATTAGGGAAAAGATTAGGCTGCCTTAAGTGTGCATTTTGGACCCTTTGAGTCTAGAACACTCTTAGGGTTATAACTCAGGCTAGGCAACACCAATCGGTGCAAGGCTAATTGGAGGTTAAACTAGACACAAAATGCAACAACTTTCATGAAGGAACCCTACCTAGAAAACCACAATAGACTGACCTAAAAATTGACCAAATCTAGGTAACACGCATTCTACCTGGGCAAAATGACCAAATGATCAGTATTCATTCATTTGGTCATAACTCACTGTAGAAATGTTCAATTGACCTGAAATTTATATCAATGGAAAGATTAGACAATTTTGAAAAACTTATATGAAGAATAAAAACTTAAATTTTGAACCTAACATATTGAAATTTCTAGCCCAAGTTAGGACACTAAATCTAGCATAACCAAATTCTGTCCAGAATTTCTGGACAAGACCAATCTAGCCAGTTATGGTATTTAGGCCATAACTTGAGCTACAAAACTCTAAATGGAGTGATTAAAAAAGGGAATTAAAGAAGACACATAAAGGAACAACTTTCATGTAGAACGTTTTGTCAAAATTCTATTGTAACAATGGCCAATGGAATTGTAAACTCAAGGCATGAAATCTGAAAAATTTGAATAACATAAAATAAGCTTTGAAATGGTATTGGCAATCAATACCAACAAATCTAGAACCCAAAATGTGATATAATTATGTATCTATAATTTGTATACATATTATGTATGAAAAAGTTAACAAATTGAGTGAATAGCAATGTGTGAATAGTAACCCCAAAAACATAAGGAATAATAAAAGAAATTAAAGAAGCCATTATGATTGATAATTTATATATATGATTAGTGAATTGTGATTTTTGAATTTGAGTGACCCTAAAACATAGAAGAATGTTTTAAGTACAATGGTGCATGAGAACCATTGATGAGAATTGTGATTATATGAATTATCAAATGAATGTATAAAATATGGAATTTGTCATGGAATAATGAAGTCATAAAACACAATATATTGACATTTAATGGTACTATGTGCCCATGTATTGCCTAGACACGTGTGTCAGATTGGCTAGATTGGCATGCCAATAGAGTATTATTTTAGCAGTACTGCGAAAGGCTTTATGTCTGCACTCATGGCTTTATGCCCGCACTCATGACTTTATGCTTACACTCATGGCTTTATGCCCGATTATGTGTTATCATGGCTTTTTAGCCATACTGACTGCATACATGGTTGACGTTCCGAGTCCCATGGTATGACTGCCTGAGGCACCGCAGTGTCTAGTGCCAACGACCCATTATCCTGTTTAGTCAGCCTGTCATAGGTTACTTGGGCAGTGTAAATTATTGAAATTATTTAAGCATATTAACAATTAAAAACATTAGAAAGTATTAAATAATTTGTGAAAAAGAGATTAGCAATAGAAACATAACAAAAATACAATTTGCAGAATCATAGAGAGACCTTAAATATAATATTCATAGAATAAAATGTATATTGAATATTATTACTGTAAGGCTATAAACTCAGTACTTCCAAAGAGAAACGAATTAGCATATAAGATAGTTAATACTAGAAATGTGATTTTAAATCAAATTGATACTTGAATATTTAGAATGTTTGATTCTTTCTTTATTTGTATACATTATTTCTTATTATATTATTGCACCACTAAGCAGAAATGCTTAACGCGATGGATTTGTTTTTTTCGCACAGGTACTGAAGGTAAAACCCAGTGGATATTAGACTGGGATTTTGAAGTCCAGATCTGCAGAAGTGTCAGAACGGTTCAAGGTTGTCATCTCCTCAGCAATGCATGTAGATAGGGCCCATATAAGTCATTTTATGTATTTTGTATATTATAAATATTTTGTATGTTGTAATGTAAACTAAGAATTGTAAACTAAGAATTTGTAAGTAATATTTATGTGATGTAAATTAATAAATTGATTAGGTCATATGTAATTAATTTATATATCATGTAAATTGTAAATTTATTCAATTAGTTTGCAAATTATGTAAATTAATGGAAATATGAGAATTTTGATATGTGAATGGAGTATGAAGGAAAGTGGATGGAAATGAATATGAGAATTGAAATACATGGATGATATTGAAATATGAGATGATTATGAGATTTTATTTTGAAAATATTATTAAATTTCAAACAGGTGAATAGTGAAATACGCCAAATGGTAATAGAAACAGGGAAAACTCTGCTAGTTTCTCCATAGAAAGATAATTGATATTAAAATATAATGAGGACAAAATTTTTAAAGGAATAAAGTAAGATAAAATAGGGTGCTTCGGCACCGAGTGTGACATGTCTTGCTCAGCTACACTGTAGTTGGGTAAGGGGTGTCACACCATGACATAAAATTTCACGATCAATGTCGTGTTGTACACCACGAAAAAGTTATCTCAACCACACTAATTGTTATTAATGATGGAGGGCTAGCTAGGAAATATGAGTACTTATCCGATCTCAACCTCAATTGATAAGCCAGAGAGGGAGGAAATATAAATAATCTCAACCTCACTAGCCGTTACTAATGAGGGAAGCAAACAAGTCTATTATGCCAACTGTGGTTTCAAAATAATTTTAAAAATTTCTATTCAAATACCCAAGCATTTCAAATCATCATAGTTCAACACATAAGTTAGCAACACAACAATTTCTCAAACACTTCTAAAACACATTCAATCCGGCCACCCCCTTGTTATAATAATATCATTGGCTAACATCCGCCTTTTCAACACAATAATATATTCAAAATACTTTCAAAATTCAAAATTTTCTCAAAACAATGTAAATATTTCTCAAAGATAAGGCAATTTCACAATTGTTTTATTTGCAAAGTTGAAATACAAAAGAAACTCAAGTTATGCACAAACCTTAACTTAAACTTCTTTCTTGTGCTTAATTCTCCCTTTGTTCCAAAGTTCTCTTTTCCACTAAAAATACACAATTTCAAAGTTTTAATACTCATTCTAACTTCCAATCATAGCTAATCAATTAAATTCCTAAGATTGCTACACATTCTAACTATGCCCCACTGTAGGGTAGCATTAGACATGACCTTTGAACCCAATTTCAACCTAGTTCCAATCATAATTTATCAAAGTAATCTTCATGAAAGTTGTTCCTCTATGTCTTAGTTTTAATTAACATTCTGAATCACTTAATTTGGAGGTCTAGGTCATTAGTTATGGTTAAAATACTAGACACTATTTTGGGTGCCTTATCTTGTAGTTTCAGGTTTTCTAAATTTTCACCTTAAATTTGCATTCCATATTCGAGAATCTTAAGCTCAGAATTCTAAAAAAAAGTTTTAGGCCCTTGTCTTAAGTTTCCAAATCATTTTGTAGCACCTCAATTGGAGTTGTACAAAGAAAGTTATGCTCTATTTACTACCCAGAGGTCACAAGGCAAAATTGTTGAGTTATAGGAAATTTTAGTTTTCAAGTTCTAATTTCCTCTAACATTTCAACTACTTTGCCTTGACATCTGGGTCTAGGTCAAAACATAAAAGTTATATTTCTATGTCTTATGGTTATTTTGGCTTTGGAATCACATAATTTTCAACTATGTAGCTTCGATTATGGCCATTTCGCCAAAACTGTTTAGGTGGCAATTTCTCAGGTTTTCAGGTTAGTTCCAAAATCTAGTTAGGTTTCTAATCCTACTTTTTTTAGCTAATTTGGGTGGGTTACAACCATAATTTGGCATTATGGTCTTCATATGAATTGTTCCCCTATGTCTTAGGATTACACAGGTTCAAGATTCTCTTAATTTGGAGTTTTGTAGAGTGAGTTATGATTAATTGAGTAAGTACTATTCATTTGATTAGTTTTCTAGGTTCCAGGTTTTCATTGCCGGATTCTAGCCCAAATTGAGGTACCATCTTATCATTTTTTGTAACACCCTTATACTAAGTAGCTCTCTACATTCTACTGTTCTAGTAACTAATGTCTGTCCGGACTGCTAGAATGTCTAGAAACTATACTTAAATAACATAGAGGAGTCATATATAAAACTGATAAAGATCAAATGAGGTTGGATGAAAATAAGAGTAGTGAAGCACAAATAGGTTAAATGAGCCTAGGCCCCGGTGATGAGTGACTTACATGGGAAGCAACTATAAGTTCAGTTGCTACCCTAAATTCGTGTGGGACCCTATAGAATCCTTAACTGAGGTTTAATGGAGAAACTATTGGGAATGTGAAAATCATATAATTGAAAAGAGAATAAGTACCAATAAGTGAATCAAAACCTAAGGACTTATCAGATATAATGGAAAAAAGATGGACTTATCAAGAGTTGACTTTTGACCTTAATGTCCATTAATTTGAGTAAGATTAAAACATTTAAAAAGAATTAAAAATATGAATAAGTATATAGGTAGGAAAAAAAGAAAAAAAAAAAGGATTAGGATATTAAAATTTTATAAGTATGACATCACCATGATCTCATCATGACACAATTAAAATTATAATTTAAATTAATTAAATTAGGGGATAAAATGTATATAAGAAGACAAAGAATAATTAAAATTAGAAAGTCAAAAATCTCTTCTTCCTCATCCCTTGGCCGGCTTCTTACTCTCTCTCTTCCTTTTCATTTTCCTCCATTGTAAACTAATTTGAGCTCTTGAAACTTCAATTTCTTCCATAAATTTTCCCCCCAAATTAGTAGAAAACCTTTAATTAAGCCTCAAAGTGAAGAATGGGAGAAAAAAATACAAGAAAAATTAGAAGGATTTTGAATATTGGAAAGCTCCATTAGAGGTAAGAGTTTTATAAGCTTTAATTAGTTACATATGCATGGAATTGAGTTTGAAAATGGGAAAATTACATGAGAAAGCATGAAAATCATGCATGTATGGGGGGACATGAAAATCGGCCAGCTTGGGGTATGCTAGGGTTTGATGTGTTTTGATTGAATTGATGATGAATTCTAGCTTAAATGAAGTAGTATACATAATTTGAGTATTGACTTGCATGGAGTTGTTATGAATTGGGAAGGTGTGGAATTTAGGATTTTGGAGAATTAGGGTTTTGTGATGTTTTGTTTAATGGATGTTTACAAGGCCAAATTCTGGTCATTTGGTGTGTTCGTTTGTGAATTAATATTGTTTTGGTGAGGTAAGTGATGAATTGGATAGGGTGCTAATGTGCTGGAATTCTGGACACTTGAGTCTAACACACTTAAATGCTCATAACTTAAGCTACTTAACACCAATTGGTGTGAAACCAATTGGAGATGAAAGTTAAGACATAATCCTAGAATTTTTATGAAGACACCCTTCCCAGAAATTGAGCATAAGTTACTCTAATTAAGGCTTGAATCTAGGTTACCAATTATAGACCTGGAGAAAATGACCATATGAACAATACTTAGTAAATTAAGCATAACTTACTCCAGAAAACTCTAATTTAGATGATTCTTGAGCACTCTAATTTAGGTGATTCTTGAACCTATGGAAACCTGAGACATAGGAGAAAAGTTCTTATGAAGACCATAGAGCCAAATTATGACTCT